>NC_133656.1:50168847-50352351 GCF_009905375.1 Apium graveolens
TATGATAATCTTTAGATGCAGTAATTTGCTTGTTCACCAAAGCCACAAAGTTGTTCTTTTCATATACATACCTAATTTGAGACATGATTTTGACTACAGGTGCCATTACTGTGATTGAAAGTGCTTGCAGAAAATGGGGTTTTTGTTTTGGAGACGAAGAGAGATTAGAGATAGCTTGAGAAAGATAAAAGTAGAAATGAAAATGAAATTGGCTTTTATACTTTCTCAAAAATAAATGCTTAAAAAGTAAAAGTAAAAATAAAGTAACCAATAAAATTAGCCCAAAACAGCCGTTTTAAATTAAAGAAAACTGTCAAAATTCTAATGATTATCCATCAAAGTATACTTACAGGTTGTTAGTAAATTCGACGAATAATATCTAGAATTAACGGCTAAGATTGAGAACAATTCGACGGATAAGGATTAAAAGTACCTAGAATAATATTTGATATTTCGATGGATAATACAATGAAATTTAATGAATATTCATTTTCAACGGATAATGAACATCCGTCGAGATGTAAATTCTGACTTAGCCAAAATTTCATCTTTGTAAAGAAACATCAAATTTTATTCTGGATGCATTTCAATTTGCTTAGACATCAAAACAAATTAAGAGTAATTAAGCATACCTAAGTCACTTACCAATCTAGTAAAGGTGGATTCATCAAGTGGTTTGGTGAAGATGTCTGCAAGTTGCTTCTCACATGGAACAAAATGAAGTTCCACAGTACCATTCATGACATGCTCTCTAATGAAGTGGTACTTGATGTTAATGTGCTTGATCCTTGAATGTTGTACTGGATTTTCAGTAATTATAATGGCACTTATGTTATCACTGAAAATAGGAATCTTATCCACCTGTAGACCATATTCCAATAGTTGATTTTTCATCCATTAAATCTGTGAACAACAGCTACCAGCAGTAATAGATTTAGCCTCAACTGTAGAAGTAGAGACTGAATTTTGCTTTTTACTGAACCAGGATACTAGCTTATTTCCTAGAAATTGACAGGTTCCTATGGTACTTTTTCTATCAATTTTATAACATGCATAATCTGCATCTGAATAACCAGTTAGATCAAAACCATAATCTCTAGGATACCAAATGTCAAGTTTTGGTGTTCCTTTGAGATATCTGAAAATTCTCTTAATAGCTACTAAATGATATTCTCTAGGACCAGCCTGAAATCTAGCATAAAGACAAGTAGCAAACATTATACCCGGACTACTGGTTGTTAAATATAAAAGTGATCCAACCATGCCTCTATAGCTTGAGATATCCACAGACTTTTCAATAGTGTTTACCTCAAGTTTAGTTGCAGTGGCCATGGGAGTTTTTGCAGATGTGCAATCCATTAAGTCAAACTTCTTTAAAAGATCATAAATATATTTGGTTTAACTAATGAATATTCGATCACTAACTTCCTTAACTTGTAAACCAAGAAAGTAAGTTAGTTCTCCCATCATGCTCATTTCATATTTACTTTGCATCAATTTGGCAAAATTTTTGCAAAGTTTTTCCTCTGTAGAGCCAAATATAATATCATCTACATAAATTTGAACAAGTATACTAGAGCCATTAACATTTCTATAGAATAAAGTTTTATCAATAGTACCTCTTGTGAGTTGATTCACTAAGAGAAACTTTGATAAAGTGTCATACCAGGCTCTAGGTTCTTGCTTCAGTCCATGTTCTTGAGTCAGTCCATAAAGTGATTTCAAAAGATAGTAGACATATTCTGGAAAGTTGGGGTCTTCAAAACCAGGAGGTTGACTGACATAAACTTCCTCCTCCAAATCTCCATTCTGAAATGCACTTTTAACATCCATTTGATAGACTTTGAAATTGGCATGAGCTGTATAGGCTAGAAAAATTCTGATGGCTTCAAGTCTTGCAACATGAGCAAAGGTCTCATCAAAATCTATTCCTTCTTATTGACAGCAGCCCTTAGCAACCAATCTAGCTTTGTTCCTGACTACTATGCCATTTTCATCCATCTTTTTTCTGAATATCCACTTGGTGTCAATACGATTCTTTCCTTTAGGCTTGGGTACCGGCTTCCAAACTTTATTTCTTTCAAATTGGTTTAGCTCCTCCTGCAGAGCTAAAACCCAATCAGGATCCAACAGAGCTTCTTCTACCTTTTTAGGCTCTTCCTGTGATAGAAAGCTACTGTAAAGACATTCTTCTTGAGTTGCTTTCCTTGTTTGAACTCTTGAAGATGCATAACCAATAATTAGCTCAAATGGGTGATCTCTAGTCCATTTTCTCGTTTAAGGTAGATTAGCTCTAGATGAAGAGGCCTCATAGTTGTCTTGGTGTATGACTGAGTTTTTTAGTTTATGGATCTTTAACTTGAAGTTGGGGTTCTTTCTGATTGTGATCTGTAATGGCTTTCAACTCCTATTGATGGCTCAATGGATGTTGATCTTTGCCTTTCGACGGATGATGCAGATTGTCTCTCAACGGATGATGCACTTGGTCTTTCGATGGATGATGAATTATGTGCGTCATTTGTTGTAGATTTTTCTGCATTATACTTAGATATTGTTTCTTGATCAACTTCATCATCACTATCATCTCAACATTGTCAAATTTGAGGCTTTCATGGAAATCTCCATCTTTTAGTC
Organism: Apium graveolens; assembly: GCF_009905375.1. Classification (NCBI taxonomy): domain Eukaryota; kingdom Viridiplantae; phylum Streptophyta; class Magnoliopsida; order Apiales; family Apiaceae; genus Apium; species Apium graveolens. Next base: position 50,171,482 of record NC_133656.1, read on the forward strand.
CTTCAATCTTTTTATCATCAAACACAACATGTACAGATTCCATAACAATGTTGGTTCTGAGATTATAGACTCTGTATGCTTTTTCAACTGCATATTTAACAAAAATTCCTTCATTTGCTTTGGCATCAAACTTTCCATGCTGATCAGTTTGATTCCTTAATATATAGCATTTACAGCCAAAGACATGAAGAAATTTTAATGTTGGCTTCCTGTTCTTGAACAATTGGTAGGGTGTCATGCATTTCGCTTGATTAACCAAAGAAATATTCTGAGTGTAGCATGCAGTATTTATAGCTTCTGCCTAAAAAATATGTAGGTAACTTTAATTCTTCTAGCATTGCTCTTGCAACTGCAATAAGAGATTTGTTCTTCCTTTCCACCACTCCATTTTTTTGTGGGGTTCTTGCTGCTGAAAACTCATGCATGATCCCATTCTCTTCATAAAACAATCTCATTACATAATTCTTGAACTCAGTTCCATTGTCACTCCTGATTCTTCTAACTTTGAAATCAGGATGATTGTTGACTTGTCTTATGTGATTGATGATGATTTCACTAGATTCATATTTGGATTCTAGAAAATATGTCCAAGAGAACTTTGAGAAATCATCCAAAATTACTAGGAAATATCTTTTCTTTAAGATGCACAACACATTAACTGGTCCAAATAAATCCATGTGCAGTAGTTGTAAAGGTTCTTCAATTATTGAATCAAGCTTCTTTTTGAATGATGCTTTGATCTATTTTCCTTTTTGACATGCATCACACAATCCATCCTTTGAGAATTCCACTTGAGGAATGCCTCTTACCAAATCTTTCCTGACTAATTCATTCATAGTCTTGAAGTCAAGACGAGATAACTTCTTGTGCCATAGCCAACTTTCATCTTGACTTGCCTTGCTGGAAAGATAAATGATAGATTTTGCATTTGATGAGTTGAAGTCAGCTAGATATACATTTCCTTTTCTCACTCCAGTGAGAACCACTTTGTTGTTTTTCTTGTTGATCACAATACATGCTTCAGAATTGAATGTTACTGAGTTGCCCTTGTCACAAAGCTGGCTGATACTCAACATATTATGCTTGAGTCCATCCACCAGGGCAACTTCCTCAATTATGACATTGTCTTTAGAAATCAAGCCATATCCCACAGTATAACCCTTTTTGTCATCTCCAAAAGTGATACTTGGACCAGCTCTCTCCTTGAACTCAGTGAGCAGGGTAGAATCTCCAGTCATATGCCTTGAACACCCACTATCCAGATACCAAAGATTTTTTCTATTTCCCTGCACACAAAAAAATCAAATCAAGTTGTTTTTGGGACCCAAGTTTCCTTGGGTCCTATTTTGTTAGCCTTTTTCTTAGATTTCTTAGGCTCGTCCTCATTTGACTTAGTTATATGAGATTCATCCTTAGTCAATTGAGTAGATCTTTTAAAACCATTCATCATTACAGAATTATCATGCACAGGTTGGTTAACATGGAAATGCATATTCTATGCAAGCATCTTATTCCAGTAAGGCATGCTAAATGGCATTTGTGGCATACGGAATGTAGTATAGTAAGGATTTTTTGCAAATGGCATATTAGCAAATTTTGCATGTAAATTATGTGCAGGCATAACATTCACAGGCATTGTATGCATGTTAGGAAATGAAGAAGGTGCAGACATGAGTGCAAGCATAACAAATTTGCAATTAACAGACAAATGATTAATATTACCACATTTCACACAGAGTTTTTTAGGTGCATATTTATCAGCTGTGTAGTTGTTATGTTTGTTAATCCCTACTTTCCCATTCCTATTGTTTTTCCTTTTTGATTCTGCTTTAACTTCTATTTTCTCCAATCTGTCATTCAATTGCTTGATTGACAGATGCCCTACATTGACTCTCTTGTTCTTTTTCACTTGACTTGTTTCTCCTGGAACAAAGTTCTTAGAAACTGATCCATATTTCTCATTTAACTTAGCTAGCTCGGATTTTCTAACTGGATTTCTTTCACTCAACGGATGTGGTTCCTTGTCTTTCTACGGATAATTCTTTTGATCATTTGATGGATACCATTTATCATCCGTTGAATTCACATCCGTTGAAAGTCCTTCTTCCAAGTTGGGATTCAGTTTCTCCTTGCTCTTTTTCCAGGATTCATCACAGAAGGATTCTATACCTTGAACTTTAGTAATTTGAGCATGGACATCTCTAGATGATTTCCATGCCTTGATTACTTCCTGTTCTCGTTCAAGTTGCTTTCTTAAATTATCCTATTTCTTTAAGGAATCAGTCAGTTCATCTTTGGCAATCTTGCACTCCATCTTCTGTTTTTTAAACTCAACAAATTGAGGTTCTAACATATTGTTTCTTTCACTTAAAAACAAATTGTTCTATTTAATTTTAGTATTTTATTTAGTGAGAGATTTGAGTGTAACACGCAGATGATATAATATAGTAGACATGTCATTTATAACATCATTACACTCAGCTTTAGATAAATGTGCTTGATTAGTGGTGATTACCTGATTACTGGATGAACTGACTTCTGTTTCATATGATTTGGCCATAAGTGCTAGATTGACATAGCTTGTATCCTCATCCTCTTCTAATCCATCAGTAGCCCAGTCATTTTACTGAGTTTGAAAAGCCCTTTCCTTTTGTTTGAGCAACTCAAAGTACTTCTTTTTGTAATCTACAGGCTCAAACTTCTTTCTATTAGAATCAGACTTTCTGCATTCACTTGCAAAATGACCACTCAAGCCACCTTGAAACATTTAAATTTTGATTTGTCAACCATGTTTATGTTTGGCTTGGATGCTCCAAAATTCTTCTTGAATTTGAGCTTGGCAAATCTCCTGGATAGAAAAGCTAGATGCTCATCTATGTCATCCATATTATCTTGACTAAGATGGTCTTCATATTTAGCTACTAGCACTTTTCCTTTTCCTTCACCAACTCTAGGGTTTGGTGCAGATTCCACAGTTTCTACCTTTATCTCTTTCTTGCTCAACAACTAATGCAATGGATCCTCCCTTCTTCGTTCCTTTCTCCAGCTTCTCATCTTGCTCTATTTCAAGCTCATAGGTCTTTAGAATCCCATACAGTCTGTCCAAGGTGAATTCCTTATAATCTTGAGGGTTTCTTACTGAGACTGTCATAGGCTTCCATTCCTATGGCAGAGATATAAGGAATTTGAGGTTTGAGTCTTTTGTCTAATAGACTCTTCCATGCAGCTTTAGAGCATTTAGTAATTTTTGAAACCTACTAAATATGTCAGTGTGTGACTCACTTTCTTCACTATGAAAATGCTCATATTGCTGAATCAAGAGTTGCATCTTATTTTCCTTTACCTGCTCAGTTCCATCACATATAACTTGAATTGTATCCCAGACCTCTTTAGCGGTTTTGCAATTTATAATGTTGTCAAACCTGTCACCATCAACACCATTAAATAAAATCTTCATAGCCTTCTTATCCTTATGAACTTGCTCAATATCTGGATCAGACCATTCTGCTCTAGGCTTCGGGATAGATGGCTCATTTCCTGTAGCAGCTCTCATAGGGACATGAGGACATTTCTCAATACAGGCCACATATTCTTCATCTTGAGAGAGGAGATGCAGGTGCATTTTCACCTTCCAATGGTGATAATTGTCTTTGTTCAGAAATGGAATCTTTACTCCAACATCTTTTCAGCTCATCTTGTTAGTTGTTGTGATCTTTAAACTCTTTATTCTTCAAGAGCTTCCTTTGATACCAATTGTTATTCCCAAACAATCTAACAAAGAATTACAGAAGGGGGGGGGGGGTTGAATGTAATTCTGGATACTTTTTGGATTTTAAGAACTGTTCTATTTTGAATATATAACTGTGTTTGATTTAGCTAAAGTGCGGAATGAATGTATTGAAGAAATGAAACACAAAGTAATAAAATACAAGTATTTAAAACTTTCTGGTGGATTGAACTTTTCCACCAGAGATATATATAAATTTGAGAACTCCGTGATGCAAGATTTGCACACAGCTGCTTATAAGTTGAACTTACAAAGAACAGAGAAATTTTTTACATATATAACTTTATCTATTTCTCTGGTAATTGCTTACTTACTTTTTTAATATTGTTCTACTTGCTACCCTTGATTTATGTATCACCAAGTTACATGATAAAAAGACAAACAAATAAGACAAAATGTTTCTATTCTAATTTCATGCTTCTTCATTTCTCTATCCAGCATCTTTGAATATCTTCAGTTTAGCATAGAAATGAAAATGCTTCTTTGTTCTCTAAAACCTGTAAATAGGCTGCCACATTCCATTTGCATACAATCAACGCATGTGACTATCAAGTCACTATCAACTGCTTTTGAATTTGATCATTCGTTGAATCTTCGTGGGATCATCCGTTGAGACTTTAGTTGATTATCTGTTGAGAGTCTGGTTGATCATCCTTTGAAACTCTAGTTGATCATCCATTGAAATCTTGTGGAACATCCGTTGAGAGCATTTTCAAAGCAGTTAACTCTATTTCACTTATACAAAATTCTTCATAGCAGTTTACTCTTTCACTTATACAAGATTACAAAGCATCTAATATTTAAAGTTAGCCAACCTATCTTGCATATCAATCTAGTAGTCAACATGACTTAGAATATTCTACAATGTCTAGTTCTCTAAGGCATTACAATATGCAGAGTTGTGCTACTAAACTTATTAATATATAAGCTACCCTTTTAACGGATGTTAAAGTGATCATCCGTTGAAAGCTGCAAAATCACTAAATTAAATCTACTAAGTTGTTTTGTTTAACTTATCATCAAGTATACAACATATTCCTAACAAGTGCTAACATAATTACAAACTTATGTACATATTAAATGATTCGAAATGGACCAAAACATATTTAAAGCATGGCCTTTATAATTATAAACTTATAAACAGATAAGAAGGTTATACAAATGAAATGAAACAAACTTAATTGCAACCTCAATTACTCGACACACTGTAGAAATAATTTGGTGCTTTAGCATAAAACGGTGTATAATGGACAATGGAAGCGTAATAAAATAATCTACTAAAACCTAAAAAAGTGATTAGACCTATCAATAACATAGTTTATCTATATATTTTCAAGTAATCTTATTTATCCCGAACAGATGCTCCACATAATGAAAACTCATTCAGTAATCTCTATGAAATGCCACTAAAAATGTAATTCAGTTCGTATACTAATTACTAATAATTAAAACCTTTATCATAACTAAATTTATATTAAAATAAAATACAAGATAAAAAGGCTAAGATGATACCAATGGTTCCTGAACATTAATTACCGGATTGAAAGCATCAGAAGAAGTTAAATCTCTAGTTGTTTCCAATCGTCGATCACATTACAACCCAAAATACATTTAATAAATAAATAAGTATTCTATTTATTAACTTTAAGCGACCTTTTAAAGGAGCTCATGGTTACCTGGTTGAGGCTAAAATTGATAGTCATTATTGAGGAAGTAGTGGAAAGAGACAAAGCGTTATAGTTGTGAAGGAAGAAATATAAGATATGTAATATGGTTTATTTATACATATATATTATGCTTTTTGATGCGGTTACATGTCGTCTAACATGGAATAAATAGAGTACCAACTGATTGATCCAATATGGTAGCTGGTGTGGAAACATGGTAGCTGGAGGGGATAAGGATAACTCATAAAGGAGTATATATTGCAGTATATCTATGAAGTTGAGAGCTACTACGTTTACCTTTTATATTTCCTGGTGGTTAAAGCTAGATGGCTAACTGCTTCTTTAAAACATGAACAATAATTAAGGATTGTAGTCAAGAAGCTCTCGTGATCTTTAACTTTTTGATCGAAGTCCTGCAAAATATAAGAGTTTGCGGAATTATCTAAAAAATAATACAATCACTGTATCCTTTTGTAATCCAAATCACTCTCTGATTTGAAATATAGCTCAATTATTGGAAAAAGTGCGATTTATACACACACAAACATTCGACGACTACTATCTACAGGACATACTATATACTTAATAAATAGACAGGTTGATTAAGAAATGGTTAAGATATAAATAATTTGATCATTTCAAATTAAGCAAAAGACAATCACAAACTTAATTACTTAGGTAAGGTTCAGTTTAGGTAATTGAAACTGGCCCACAATATGAATTATTTTGAAATAAATTTGGCATATACCCATCAAATCAGAATTTATAAAGCTTAATTGTGGAGGAAAGACCACACAGCCAACCAATAAACTGAGATTTAGCCTTTATCACAAAGTACAAAATTTAAAATACTAAACAATTAAATTAGAGTTCATAAGCCTACAAGTATTCATACATTTATTCTGCATACCAATTTGGGTTTTTGTGACCATTGTTTTGAGATTTTGTCCCCTCTTTAAAGAAGTGATTTACTATCAGCTCAAGTGAGAGTGCAGATATTGTTGAGAATTAATTAATGACACTTGTTCAAATTTTCTACTATAAAGACAACCTCTTAGAAGCTATTCTCACTGAAACTCATCTTTTATACAGTCTTAGACAAACCTGCAATATGTTTATAGCAAGGAACAAAGTTTAAAGGTTTCTAGAAAGGAGGGGCATGAGTTGGCGGTTAGGAGGTACACTCTCAACATACCTGTTGGAGGAGGGAAGGAATCGCATAACTAGGATATGGGGTTGGGTATCAATCACTCGACGCTTACATTCCAGCGGAGGTGGAGTAGCCGGTGGTTAAGGAATTTCAATTTCTATTTTGGACGATGGCTGTTACGGTGTTTCTTCTATGGCTTTATATAATCGTATATATGTGTAGTAATTTCTAAGGCTTCACAGTAATTGTAGTAGCTTTCCAGCACTCTGTGTCTCAGTTGGGGTTGTTCAAGTTTAGGGGGATAAAACAGACGCATGGCCACCCCGTCAAGTATTAATACAATATTTAGATTATAAAAAAAAGTTCATAAGCCTAAGCCACCAAACAATAAACCTAAATGTCATATAGCTCTAAACAAAATATATGAAGGAAGTTGAAGGGTTTTTAGCACATAAACTTAATGAAAACGTAAATTTAAATCTAAAAAAAAACCGAAACCCTCCGCAGGATTCATGCGAAAAATAATATTTAATTCGTATTTCAGTATGTTTACCTTAAGAAACTTTACGTTAATGGAAAGATGGAGGTCTTTAATAGCGATTCAAGAACGATGAACGGAAAACCCTAACAGCTGCTCCTCAAGTGTGAAGCACACCACCAGCAGTATCCACCAAGAGTACAATGTGATGGAGGAGGAAGAGGTTGAGAGAATTAGTTGCCTCCCTCTTGTTCTACTTTAGAATTAGGGTTAATTATTTGGGTTGAGGCAAATAGTGTTTATAATAGTATATTTATAGGAAAAATTTTCAGCTGAAAATTTTCCATAAAATATTATTATTATTAACCCTTTAATTGATTATTCTTATTAACCAATTAACTAATAATTAACACACCTTTTAATCATTAATCCCTTTTCTAAACACTTTAGAAAAATAATTCTCTCACTTGATTTAATTTCCAAAATTAAATTCTTAATTAATAATATTAAAAACTTTTCTTAATTAATTTATAATTAATTAAATCTCATTTAATCAATTATTAAATCTGCTAATTAATTATTTATTTCAAAAATAAATAATTACTAGCCATTATTAATTAATTCCTCCACCATTAAATCATTCTCTTTTATGGTGTGACCCTGTAGGTTCAATATTAAGCCGGTAGTAGAAATAAATAATAATAAAACTATTTTATCATTATTTATATAAATTCTCTAATTTATTAAATATGATTAATTAAAAAATTAATCATATTTATTCTAAATCGTGAGGGATACTTCTCAGCATATCGCGACTATCCGGATAATACGAATTCACTACTTAAAATAACAAGAACCTATTCAGTGAGTAGTTACCGTACAATCAATTCCTTCTACCCTGCAATGTCACGATTAAATACAAGGCATGGAACTTGTGTCAAGCCTATCTTATTTAATCATTTGCTTTCCCATTCACTATACTTAGTTCTATTTAATGTAAATTAGAAACTCCTTTCTAGCCCGCAAGGGTTGGCTCAGTGGGTTAAAGAGAGGAAAATTGTCCTCTTGGTCACAGGTTCAAATCCCACGGGAGGAGAATTTATGATTATGCCTCCTGAGTCAGAGCCTGTCGCTTAAATGCGGTTTACCTTGGTTCACGTGGTTTGCAGGCTATTGCGTGAGCCCGTAGGGTTTACCCAGTGCGCACCCGAAGGGTAGCGGCTGCGGGTTACCTACGAAAAAAAGAAAAGAAACTCCTTTCTAATTTCATTCACTCTGGCCAGAGATTCCTGAACTAGCATAAGTGGATCAACATTGAACATTCTCTTCCTTCAATGGAAGGGGTAGATCCTTTATTGATCATACACTATCTTCGTGTACAAATTCCTATACCCAGTAGAGCCCTTATAATTATCCTTGGAGACTAAGAACTAAACCAAAGTATAGTTCAGTGTACACAAGATGACTATGATGACCTTAAGTCTAAGGATACTTGTACAACTATCACTATGTGAACAACTGCTGACACGTGAGTGAACTCCATCAGTTGTTCAACTGTGCGAGTCATGTTCAGTGAACTTATTCTATAATAATCACCTACATACTAGCTATAGTGTCACCAAACAAATATCTATGAGAACAGATATCCTTTATAATGAAGCAAGCATAGTATGTACCGATCTTTGCGGATTACTAATTACCAATGAGTAATCCTACGAACAGGAAATATTTAAGTTTAGAGTTATCATCTTTAGGTCTCATTATTATGATCTCATCATAATCCATATAAAGCATTACTCTAAACTATGGTATATCTTATTTAAACACTTAAATAGATAAAGCCCGCAATAAAACCAAAACAAGTCTTTTATTAATATCAATGAAATTAAAACAGATTACATAAAAGTTATTCCTAAATCATCATACATGATTGGACTTAGGACACATCTCTTTCAATCTCTCACTTGTACTAAAGCCAATCACTCTGGTATCTAATACTGTCTTTATGACGATCAAAGTGACTTTGAGAAAGTGGCTTTGTGAGTGGGTCTGCTAAGTTGTTATGTGTGTCAACTCTCTTGACGTCTCCTCTTTCAATACAATACAAGAAATGTTACCGCGCTCCCACTAACCTTTTTGTAGACACATGGTTCATCTATGTTTTTGATAAAACCAAACTCTTTGATTGTCTCATCAAAACGGTTGTTCCATCTACGAGAAGCTCGCTTTAAACCATATATGGTTCGCAGCAGCTTACACACTAGGTGTTCATTTCCCTTGGAAATAAAATCCTATGGCTGTGTCATATACACTTCCTCTTCAAGTTTCCCATTGAGGAAGGCCGTTTTCACGTCCATTTGCCAGATCTCATAGTCGTAGTAAGCAGCAATCGCAAGCAAAATCCGAATTGATTTTAATAGAGCTACAGGCAAAAAAGTTTCATCAAAGTCAATCCCTTGACTTTGTCTGAATCCTTTTGCCACGAGCCTGGCCTTATAGGTCTCCACCTACCCATCTGCTCCAATCTTTCTTTTGTATACCCACTTGCACCCAATAGGCTTAACACCTTCAGGCGCCTCAACCAGAGTCCATACTTGGTTTGGTATACATAGATTCCATTTCGGATTTCATGGCACTATGCCATTTCTCTGAGTCAACACTACTCATAGCCTCATTATAGGTCACAGGTTCGTCATCATCAATGATTGACAACTCATTGTCATTCTCAATGACAAGGCCATAATACCTCTCAGGTTGGCGAGACACTCTCCCTAACCTACGAATGGGCTATTCCACAGGAGGTTGTTTAGTCTGAACAGGTGTTTCCACTTGATCCGTACTAGTTTTTGCTTGTTGAACTTCATCAAGTTCAATTTTTCTCCCACTGTTTCCTTCAAGGATAAACTGCTTTTCCAAGAAGGTAGCATGTCTGGAGACAAACACCCGATTATTGGTGTAAAAGTAATACCCTAAAGTCTCTTTAGGATATCCCACAAAATTACATTTTACGGATCGAGATTCTAGCTTATCTGGGTCAACTTTCTTGACATAAGCTGGACATCCCCAAATCTTAACATGTTTAAGACTCGGTTTCCTTTCTTTCCATATCTCATATGGAGTTTGATGAACAGATTTGGAAGGCACCTTATTCAGTAAATATGCTGAGGTTTCCAATGCATAACCCCACAGGAATACTGTAAGATTCACATAGCTCATCATGGACCGAACCATGTCTAACAAAGTTCGATTTCTCCTTTCAGATACCCCATTCAACTATGGAGTATATGGAGGAGTCCATTGGGAGACTATACCATTTTCTTTGAGATAAGCTAGAAACTCTCCATTCAAGTATTCACCACCTCGATCTGATCGAAGAGTTATAATACTATGTTTGGTTTATTTCTCCACTTCATACTTATATTCTTTGAACTTTTCAAAGGCTTCAGACTTGTGTTTCATCAAATACACATATCGGAATCTAGATCGATCATCTATGAAAGTAATGAAGTATAAAATCCACCCATGGCTTGCGTAGACATTGGTCCACATACATCTGTGTGTACCAATCCTAGCAAATCTGCAGCCCTCTCTCCATGTCCACTAAATGGAGATTTGGTCATTTTACCCAATAGACAAGACTCGCATGTAGGATATGATTTAAAATCAAAGGGGTCAAGTAACCCTTCCTTATGCAATGTCCGCAGTCTATTTTCACTAATATGACCAAGTCCGCAGTGCCACAAGAAAGTGAGATTTTCATCATCCCTTTTTCTTTTATTAGTATGTTCAATTTGTAGTAAATTATGCTCTACGTCACATACATACAAACCATTGTTTAAAATACCACTTCCATAAAGAACGTTATCTCTAAGAATTGAACATTTATTATTCTGAATAACAAACGAAAATCCAGCCAAGTCTAACATGGAATAAAAATAATATTCCTCACAATCGAGGGAACAAAATAACAATTATTTAGAACAATAGTCTTGCCCGTAGGCATATGTAAATGAAATGATCCTACAGCTTCAGCAACAACTCTTGCTCCATTTCCCATCCTTAGAATCACCTCTTCTTCTTCAAGAGTCCTACTTCTCCTTAGTCCCTGCAACGAATTGCAAATGTGAGAACCACAGGCAGTATCTAATACCCAAGTAGAAATTTGACTTAGTGACATATTAACTTCGATCATGAACATACCTGAATCAGAAGCGGTAGTCTCACTGCCCTTCTTCTTCTTCAATTCTGCAAGGTAAACCTTGCAGTTCCTCTTCCAGTGCCCCACCTTGTTATAGTGAAAGCAAACAACTTTGCTCTTGGGGTCTTCAGCTTTTGGTGGAACCGGCTTTTTCTCGCCTACTTTCTTCTTCTTGGAAGGGTTCTTCTTCCTTTTCTTAGGATTGGAACCTTCACCAATTAGAAGAACAAAGCTCTTCTTAGGGGGGAAATTCGATTCCGCAGTCTTCAACATGTTGTGGAGTTCAGGCAGGCTGACATCCAGCTTATTCATGTGAAAGTTTACAACAAACTGCGAGAACGAACTCAGAAGTGACTGCAAGACCAAGTCTTGGCTCAGCTCCCCATCCATGGCAAAACCAAGTTGTCCAAGACGTTCAATCAAATTGATCATCTTAAGTACATGGTCATTCACAAATGATCCATCAGACATCCTACAACCGAACAGTTCCTTCGATATCTCATATCGAGCTGTCCTCCCTGCCACATCATACAACTCTAGTAGATGCATAAGGATAGTGTGAGCATCCATATGCTCATGTTGCTTCTGTAGCTCAATGTTCATGGAAGCTAGCATGATGCATTGAGCAACATTTGCATCATCTATCCACTTACGATACACAACATGTTCATCATTATGTGCATCGCTAGCAGGTTCAGTAGGCTTAGGTGAGTCAAGCACATATTCCATCTTCTCAACCCTGAGAATAATTCTCAAGTTTCGAAGCCAGTCAGCAAAATTAGGACCAGTCAACTTGTGAGCATCTAGTATACTCCGGAGTGATAGTGCAGAAGACATAACGAATATAGTAAATCTGTAAATGATGAACATATAACAACACTTAGCAAATATTCAATTTCATTTCAAAACACTATATGAATCGGGTCTTTATTCATAAGTGGCTCCCACTAGTTTATCTAATTTATACAACCCCTAAGTGAAAATTAAGTATTCATAATGTTAGTGGGAATAGGGATCCTACATTCCATCACACAACCTCGGTTGTAGCACGAAACGTCATGTGATGTTCAATAGGCAGACAACTCTTATCAATTACATCTTATGTTATTCCCTAATAAAACTTTAGCCTCTTGAATAATTGAGTCACGGCTGTAGCACGACAAACTCAATATTCTAAGTCAAGTCTAACCCAACATTTCGTACAATTGAATCAGTCTCCAATGGCCCACGGCTATAGCACGTAACGACCTTTAGATTCTAATTCAATGTACACATCTCTATGTAATAGACAAGTATTTCTTATTTCGAAATCAAAGCCCTCGGCTGTAGCACAAAATGACAATGATTTAAAAATAAGAACCACTTTCTACCATGTTGGAAGGCTATGACCGACACAAGCCCCTTGTGTCATTGGCCAATTACTACTTGATATTATTTAATTTTAGAGGGATTATATTATGTTACAATCATAATCATATTATAAGAGATTCTTCCTTTTAAATTAAATATTTCAAATCAATAATCGATAATCAGATGATTCCCAGATCGGGGGGAGCATTGTCAAGAGGCGTCACTTAATACCCCTTTCTTATAGATAGAAATCTGCTTTTGACAGAATCATCCTTTCTCTCAATATTGAAAATTCATATTTAATTACGTGTTTCATAAACACAATAATCTCATGATTGTATTCATAATATTATTGTTAAGGAAAGAAACGATTCCTATTCTAGATTTTCTAGAGCACGCCTTATATTGATTTAAGTTCACCTAAATCTATCATCGCATGGTAAACATAGGCATATATCTCATATATAAAATTAAATAAACAAGTAAATGTAAAGTGCAATAAAGTAAATGTGTTTGGTTATGGCCCCGTCCTATGTGATCTTTATCAAGCTCATGATAAAGATCAAGGTCAATCTAATATAGTGATGGAAATAAATACAACTACTTATTACATAAGTCTTCTTCTTTGTTTAGACTTCTTGTATGCCTCGTCTTCTTCTTTGTATCACCTCCATTGGATAGCCTTCTTGAGTCTTCAATTACATTACATGATTGAAAGTAAAACTAATCTAATGAACTTACAAGAATAACTCGAGTTACAGTCGAGATTTATGATTACAAAAATTGACGACATGCAAGTCGTATTTAAAACCAAAACCAAAACCATTACACTAAGGTCGAAAGGCCATAACCATCCACCATGCTCATACAATACATAAAAGTATGTTAAAACACATAATCTGATCTTAACATATCATATTATCCATAATCTAATCATAAAAAAATATGACAAAAATCAAAAAAATCAGAATCAAATCAAAAAAACAAGAATCACTGTTTACGGGCAGTAAACGACATCAAACGCCTTACAGACGAGTTGTAGATAGCTTTAGCTATTAGTTTTGTTCAGACGCTCGTTTATTTATGGAATAGGGTATTCGTTTGCGTAAATCGGACACCGGACCCCGATTTCAGCAAATCTGCAGCAGCAAATTCAGAATCCGTATCTAATATGATTCTCATAATTAGAACAAACATAAATCATGTATATATCAGTATATATACAGATTACATAAGCATCTTATGATTATACAACTCACATGAATATCATATATTCAAAACCATACATATATAAGCATATTATATCAACATCAAATCATGGCGAATCACGTACATGCTCATATATCAAAAACAGTTAAACACATAAACGAATTAAAAACTTTTCGCAAGTAGCTCTGATGCCATTTGAAGGGTTTTTAGCACATAAACGCAACAAAAACGTAAATTTAAATCTAAAAAAAAACCAAAACCCTCTGCAAGATCAATGGGAAAAATAATATTTAATTCGTAGTTCAGTATGTTTACCTTAAGAAGCTTTACGTTAATGGAAAGATGGAGGTCTTTAATAGCGATCCAAGAACGATGAACGTAAATCCCTAGAAGCTGCTCCTCAAGTGTGAAACACTCCACTGGTATCCACCAAGAGTACAATGTGATGGAGGAGGAAGAGGTTGAGAGAATTAGTTGTCTCCCTCTTGTTCTACTTTAGAATTAGGGTTAATTATTTGGGTTGAGGCAAATAGGGTTTATAATAGTATATTTATAGGCAAAATTTTCAGCTGAAAATTTTCCATAAAATATTATTATTATTAACCCTTTAATTGATTATTCTTATTAACCAATTAACTAATAATTAAAACACCTTTTAATCATTAATCCCTTTTCTAAACACTTTCGAAAAATAATTCTCTCACTTGATTTAATTTCCAAAATTAAATTCTTAATTAATAATATTAAGAACTTTTCTTAATTAATTTATAATTAATTAAATCTTATTTAATCAATTATTAAATCTGCTAATTAATTATTTATTTCACAAATAAATAATTACCAGCCATTATTAATTAATTCCTCCACCATTAAATCATTCTCTTTTATGGTGTGACCCTGTAGGTTCAATATAAGCCGGTAGTAGAAATAAATAATAATAAAACTATTTTATCATTATTTATATAAATTCTCTAATTCATTAAATATGATTAATTAATAAATTAATCATATTTATTCTACATCGTGAGGGATACTTCTCAGCATATCGCGACTATCCGGATAATACGAATTCACTGCTTAGAATAACAAGAACCTATTCAGTGAGTAGTTACCGTACAATCAATTTCTTCTACCCTGCAATGTCACGATTAAATACAAGGCATGGAACTTGTGTCAAGCCTATTTTATTTAATCATTTGCTTTCCCATTCACTATGCTTAGTTCTATTTAATGTAAATTAGAAACTCCTTTCTAATTTCATTCACTCTGGCCAGAGATTCCTGAACTAGCATAAGTGGATCAATATTGAACATTCTCTTCCTTCACTGGAAGGGGTAGATCCTTTATTGATCATACACTATCTTCGTGTACAAATTCCTATACCCAGTAGAGCCCTTATAATTGTCCCTGGAGACTAAGAACTAAACCAAAGTATAGTTCACTGTACATAAGATGACTATGATGACCTCAAGTCTAAGGATACTTGTACAACTATCACTATGTGAACAACTGCTGACACGTGACTGAACTCCATCAGTTGTTCAGCTGTGTGAGTCATGTTCAGTGAACTTATTCTATAATAAGCACCTACATACTAGCTATAGTGTCACCACACAAATGTCTAAGAGAACAGACATCCTTCATAATGAAGCAAGCATAGTATGTACCGATCTTTGTGGATTACTAATTACCAGTTAGTAATTCTAGACCAGGAAATATTTAAGTTTAGAGTTATCATTTTTTAGATCTCATTATTATGATCTCATCATAATCCATAAAAAGGATTACTCTAAACTATGGTATATCTTATTTAAACACTTAAATAGATAAAGCCCGCAATAAAACCAAAACAAGTCATTTATTAATATCAATGAAATTAAAACAGATTACATAAAAGTTATTCCTAAATCATCATACATGATTGGACTTAGGACACATCTCTTTCAGAAGTAATATGTATAGAAGAAAAAATTGGACAAAAAATAAATCTATAAAAATCCTAGGTCTCAGGTTTACATGGACAGACCTGCTGTCCAGTTCAGAGGTAGTATGTAATATCCGGGATATATCATGTAATTATTTTTGTCAATAAATAAATATTTTGTGTTTATTATATGAATTTTGGTAAATTATCTGTTAAGTGGTATCTGTGTTTGAATGTTTAAATGTGATAAAATTTGAGTATTCTAATTTTTATATGTCCAAACTAAAGTAATATTTTTCTATTAATTTTTATGTTGTTATATGATTTTGTAAAGGATTTATGGCTTAAATAAATTATTTTTCCGAGTTATTATTGTTAGAAATATGTTGTGAACTTGATGATAAGTTAAACAAAACACCTTAGTAGATTTGACTTAGTGAATTTTTTAGCTCTCGACGGATGATGTAATATAGTCCCGACGGATGAACTTTATAGTCCCGATGGATGACAATTTGACATCCATCGAGAGTGTAGCTTATGTAACAAATAAGTAATGTAGCACATTTCTGCAAACAACATGTTTTAGTCTAGTAGATTGTGTAGGGTTCTCTAAGTCATGTTGACTACTAGATTGATATGTAGAATAGGTTGACTAATTGTAAATATGAGATGTCTTATAATTCTGTATAATTGAAATAGAGTCAAGTGACAGATAGACTCCTGACAGATGATCTACACGGCTCCCGACAGATGATCTACAAGGCTCCCGACGGATGATCAATATATTCCCGACAGATGTTCAACTTACTCCCGACGGATGATCATATTCAAAATAGCTGTTGATAGTGACAACACAGTAACATGCGTCGGATGTTTCCAAAAGGAATGTGGCAGCCTGTTAAGCAGGATTTTGAGAACAAAGAAGCATTACCATTTTCATGCTAATGTGAAGATATTCAAAGATGTTGGAATAGAGTAATGAAGCAGCATGGAGTTAAACTAGATATAGGTTTGTTTTATTATCTTGTCTTACTATCATGTAACTTGGTGATATATAAACCAAGTGTAGCAAGTAGAACATTTAACAAAACAAGCTTATTTTTCAGAGAAACATATCAAATTATATTCTGTAAGAATTTCTCTGTAGTTTTGTTTGTTCAACTTGTAAAGCAGTTGTGAGCTATTCAAAGCTTCACAGAGTTCTCAATCTGATATATATATATATATATATGGTGGATACTTTCAAATCCAACAGAAAGTTTTAAAGCCTGTGTTTTATTACTTAGTGTTTTGATTTCTATTACTCTTTCATTCCGCACTATTGCAAATCAAACACTGTTATATATATTAAGTTAGAGCAATTTTTAAAATCTCAAAAAGTAGCCAGAATTACATTCAACCCCCTTCTGTAATTCTTGTTGTATTGTTAGGGAATAACAATTGGTATCAGAGCAAGCTCTTGTAGAACAAGGAGGATAAAGATCACAACAAACAACAAGATGAACAAGAAGGATGTTGGAGTTAAAATTCCATTACTGGACAAAGAAAACTATCACCACTGGAAGGTGAAGATGCACCTACATCTTCTTTCCCAAGATGAGGCATATGTGGACTGCATAGAGAGAGGTCCTCATGTACCTATGAGAGCTGCAACTGGAAATGAACCAATTCCAAAACCTAGGCATGAATGGTCAGATCCTGATATTGAACAAGTCAGGAAAGATAAGAAGGCCATGAACATATTGTTTAATGGTGTTGATGGTGATATGTTTGACAACATCATTAATTGTAAAACAACCAAAGAAGTTTGGGACACATTACAGATTATTTGTGATGGTACTGAGCAAGTGAGGGAGAACAAGATACAGCTCCTGATTCAGCAATATGCGCATTTCCACTGTGAAGAAAGTGAGTCACTCACTGATATATTTAGAAATCTTTTCAAAAGCTACTAAATACTCTGAAGCTGCATGGAAGAGTCTATCAAACAAAAGACTCTAATATCAAGTTCCTTTGATCTCTCCTAAAGGAGTGGAAGCCAATGACAGTCTCATTGAGAAATTCTTAAGATTACAAGGAGTTCACCTTGGAGAGACTATATGGCATCCTGAAAACCTATGAGCTTGAAATAGAGCAAGATGAAAGGATGGAGAAAGGAAGGAAGAAAGAAGGATCCATAGCACTGGTTGCTGAGTTAGAGAAGGAGAAAGAGATTAAGGTGGAAGCTGTTAAATTTACATCAAAGGTCTGTAAAAGCAAGGGTAAGGGGCTGATAGCTGAGAATGAAGATCAGTTGAGCCAAGATGACATGGATGATATTGATGAGCATCTAGCATTTTTATCCAGGAGATTTGCCAAGGTCAAATTCAAGAAGAATTTTGGAGCAGCCAAGCCAAATAGAAACATGGTTGATAAGTCAAAATTCAAGTGTTTCAAATGTGGCTTGGCAGGTCACTTTGCTAGTGAGTGTAGAAAGTTTGATTCCAGCAAAAGGAAGTTTGAGCCTGTTGATTATAAACAGAAATACTTTGAGTTGCTCAAACAAAAGGAAAGGGCTTTCATCACACAGGAGAATGACTGGGTTGCAGATGGATGGGATGAAGATGAAGAAACAAGTTATGTCAATCTAGCCCTAATGGCCAAATCAGATGAAACAGAGACCAGATCCTCAAGCAATCAGGTAATCACCACTAACTTAGCACATTTATCTAAAGCTAAGTGTAATGATGTAATAAATGACATGTCTACATAATTATATCACCTGCGTGTTACACTTAAGTCTCTCACTAAGGAAAATGCTAAAATTAAAGAAAACAATTTATTTTTAAGTGAGAGGAATAGTCTGCTAGAGTCTCAATTTATTGAATTTAAAAAATTGAGAATTGAGTGTAAAACTGCTAAGGATGAATTAACTGAGTCCTTGAAGAAAGAAGAGATCTTAAGGAAACAGCATGAGAGAGAACATGAAGTAATTAAAGCATGGAAATCATCTAGAGATGTTCATGCTCAAATTACTAAAGTTCAAGGTATAGAATCCTTTTGTGATGCAGACTGGAAAAAGAGCAAAGAGAAGCTTGATTCTAATCTGGTTGAAGGACTCTTTACAGATGTGGACTCGACGGATGATGAAAATCATCCGTCGGATAATCAAAAGGATTATCCGTCGAGAGACAAGGAGCCCGATCTGTCGGCTGTGAGTAAACCAGTTAGTAAAGCTAAGTTAGTTATATTGAATGAGAAATATGGATCAGTTTCTAAAAACTTTGTTCCAGGAGAATCAAGTCAAGTTAGAAAAGAAAAGAAAGTTAATGTTGGTCATATGTCTATCAAGTAATTGAATGACAGACTTGAAAAGATTGAGGTTAAAACAGAAGCTAAAAGAAAAAATAATAAAAATCAGAAGGTAGGGATTAACAAATATAACAACTACACACCTGATAAATATGCTCCAAGAAAAATCTGTGTTAAGTGTGGTAGTATTAATCACTTGTCTGTTAATTGCAAGATTGCTATGCCTACTCCCATGACTGTACCTTCTTCTTTTCCCAACATGACTGCCATGCCTGCAATGCCTATGAATGCTATGCCTGCTCAGAATATGAATGCACAATTTGCTAATATGCCATTTGCACCTAATCCTTATTATGCTGCATTTAGTATTCCACAAATGCCATTTAGCATGCCTTACTGGAATAACATGTTTGCAAATTACATGCCTTTTCATGTAAACCAAAATGTGCATGATAATTCTGTTTCAATGACTGGCTTCAAAGGTCCAACTCAAATGACTAAAGATGAATCTGAGATCCCCAAGTCAAATGAGATCAAACCTAAGAAACCAAAGAAAAAGGCTAACAAGGCAGGACCCAAGGAAACTTGGGTACCAAAATCAACTTGATTTGGTTTTGATGTGTGCAGAGAAACAGAAAGAATCTTTGGTATCTAGACAGTGGTTACTCAAGGCATATGACTGGAGATTCTACCCTGCTCACTGAGTTCAAGGAAAGAGATGGCCCAAGTATTACTTTTGGAGATAACAACAAGGGCTACACTATGGGATATGGCTTGATTTCAAAGGATAATGTCATCATTGAAGAGGTTGCCTTAGTGGATGGACTCAAGCGTAACTTGTTGAGTATCAGCCAGCTTTGTGATAAGGGCAATTCAGTTACTATCAATTTAGAAGCCTGTGTTGTGACCAATAAAAAGAGCAACAATGTGGTTCTCACTGGAGTGAGAAAAGGAAATGTGTACCTAGCTGATTTCAACTCATCAAATACAGACTCAGTAACTTGTCTTCTCAGTAAAGCAAGTCAAGATAAAAGTTGGCTATAGCACAAGAAGCTGTCCCATTTAAACTTCAAGACCATGAATGAGCTAGTCAAGAAAGAGTTGGTCAGAGGTATCCCTCAAGTGGAGTTTACTAAAGATGGATTGTGTGATGCCTTCCAGAAAGGAAAGCAGATTAAAGCATCATTCAGAAAGAAGCTTGATTCAACAATTGAAGAACCTTTGTAACTGTCGCACATGGATTTGTTTGGACCAGTCAATGTGTTATCCATCTCAAGAAAAAGATATTTCCTAGTAATTGTAGATGATTTCTCAAAGTTCTCTTGGGCATATTTTCTAAAGTCCAAAGATAAAGCTAGTAAAATCATCATCAATCGCATAAGGCAAGTCAATAATCATCCCGACTTTAAAGTAAGAAGAATCATGAGTGACAATGGAACTAAGTTCAAGAACTCTGTGATGAGATCATTTTGTGAAGAGAATGGGATCATGCAAGAGTTTTCTACAGCTAGAACTCCATAACAAAATGGAGTTATGGAAAGGAAAAACATATCTCTTATTGAAGTTGCAAGGACAATGCTTGAATAATCAAAGTTACCAACATATTTTTGGGCCAAAGCTGTGAATACTGCATACTACACTCAGAATATTTCTTTCGTTAATCAAGCCAAATGCATGACTCCTTATCAGTTGTTCAAGAATAGGAAGCCAACTCTAAATTTCCTACATGTCTTTGGCTGTAAATGCTACATTCTAAGAAATCAAACTGATCAACATGGAAAGTTTGATGCCAAAGCAGATGAAGAAATCTTTGTTGGATATGCTGTTGGAAAAACATATAGAGTCTACAATCTAAGAACCAACATTGTTATGGAATAAGTACATATTGTGTTTGATGATAAAAAGATTGAAGGACTACAAGATGGAGATTTCCATGAGAGCCTCAAATTCGATAATGTTGAGATTGTTAGTGATGACAGTGATGATGAAAGTGATCAAGAAACTGTGGCTAAGGACAACATAAAAAAATCTACACCTAATGAAACACATAACTCACCATCCATCGAGTTACATAATGCTTCATCCGTCGGTAGACAATCAGCCTCATCCGTCGAGATACAAAGTGCATCATCCGTCGGAACAATAAGAGAAGCTGAGAGTCAAAACAGATCACTTACACAAAGAACCCCATCTTTAAGTCAAAGATCCACAAACTCAGGGGGAGTTTCTTTCAATCAAAACTCAGTCACACATCAAGACAACAATGAGGCCTCTTGATCAAGAGCTAATCTACCACAACGGAGAAAATGGACTAGAGATCACCCTTTTAAACTCATTATTGGTGATGCATCTTCTATAGTTCAAACAAGGAAATAAACTCAAGAAGAATGTCTGTATATCAGCTTTCTCTCTAAGGAAGAACCAAAGAAGGTAGAAGAAGCTTTGTTGGATCCTGATTGGGTTTTAGCTATGCAGGAAGAGCTAAACCAATTTGAAAGGAACAAGGTATGGAAGTTGGTACCCAAGCCTAAGGGAAAGAATCGAATTGACATCAGGTGGGTATTTAGAAACAAGATGGATGAAAATGACATTGTTGTCAAGGTCAAAGCTAGATTTGTTGCTAAGGGCTACTGTTAACAAGTGGGAATATATTTTGATGAAACTTTTGCTCCTGTTACAAGACTTGAAGCCATCAGAATTTTCCTAGCCTATGCAGCCCATGCCAATTTCAAAGTCTATCAAATGGATGTAAAAAGTGCCTTTCTAAATGGAGATTTGGAGGAGGAAGTCTATGTTAGTCAGCCTCCTGGTTTTGAAGATCCAAATTTTCCAGAATATGTCTACTATCTTTTGAAAGCACTTTATGGATTGAAGCAAACACCTAGAGCCTGGTATGACACTTTATCAAAGTTCCTCTTAGAAAATCACTTCACAAGAGGTACTATTGATAAAACTTTATTCTTTTAAAATGTTAATTGATCCAGTATACTTGTTCAAATCTATGTAGATGATATTATATTTGGCTCTACAGATGAAAAACTTTGCAAAAAGTTTGCCAAACTGATGCAAAGTAAGTATGAAATGAACATGATGGGAGAACTAACTTACTTTCTAAGTTTACAAGTTAAGCAAGTTAGTGATGGAATATTCATTAGTCAAACGAATTACATTTTTGATCTTTTAAAGAAGTTTGATCTAATGGACTGCATATTGTTAGTCGCTAAACACGTGCTAATAATACACGCAAGTATACGCGTTTGCATGTAGTCTAGAATCTTTTCTAGTTCGTTCCCACAGAGACTGTATTGGTTAACTAATTAATTCACACACTTAAGCAATAATGTATGGTTATTATTCAATGCTAAGATGATAACAAATTGAGGTTGTTATAACTAATAATTAAACTATCAATTATAACTAAGAGAATAAGATTGATTAAATTAATATGTATGACAAACATGGGATTCTAACTTTATTAAATACTTCATTCAATAGCCTTATTGTTCTCAACCTTAGCATGCAATGGTGATGACACTAATCAGACAACACGAAACTGATAAATGCCAACTTTCGTTGCACGAGTACCATACTACCAGACATCCACAAAAGAGATAGAAGCTGAATAGACACCAATTATATTGAGACCCTATATGTCTATAGAATTTGACAACATAACGGTATAAGCACAAGTTATCTATCTTGATTACATAGGGCAAGTAAGATGGTTAAAATTACCTATGAATCATGCATAACAAATACATGAACCTATGCTAGCATGGCAAGTTCTAAATCCTTAAATTCACTGTCGCTTCATTAAGAATTAACACGCTATCTTATAAGTTCACGACGCTCATAAGACGAATATGCACAACCAATTCTAGGCTATCAATCAATCACCAAATACTAAGGCATCGAAATAATTTAACTAAAGAAATCCATAAATAAATCCGCTAGAAACCCACGATAACGATTAGCCCATAATCGGACTCATCATCAACGTGGGTTCCGATGAAAGCATGGTATAACAAACGTAGTCTTTATAACGAATAATTAAAACCAAGTACAAAACAAGAGTAAGGTTCACAAGTAAGAAAACT
The DNA here is from genome assembly GCF_009905375.1 of Apium graveolens. Classification (NCBI taxonomy): domain Eukaryota; kingdom Viridiplantae; phylum Streptophyta; class Magnoliopsida; order Apiales; family Apiaceae; genus Apium; species Apium graveolens. Next base: position 50,194,633 of record NC_133656.1, read on the forward strand.
AGCATCCAAATACAACTTAAAACAAAGATTCACAAGTAAAAACTAGATCTTCTTCGTCTTCATTGAATCATGCTAAAACGGTCTTCTTACGGCTCTTCTTGCGCTCTGGTACGTCTCTCTCATGAAAACGTTCTTATTTCAATAAATATAGCATCCCTTTGCAATCTGGAAGTCTCCCCACTTAGAATCGAATTAGAATCAGGATTCATATTTTTTGCAACGGCGCGGCCGTGCACTATCACAGCGCGGGCGTGCTGCCTTTCTGGAATCCTGGCGCGGTCGTGCGCTATCACAGCGCGGACGCGTCGTCCTTTTGGGAAAAACTCAGATTTCATCTTTTTCCTTGCTGCTTCGAGCCGGCTTTCCACAAGCTTTTATTCCAACACCACCTCGACACCAAATTAGCACCAAAACAATGCTAATTCACCTGATTAATAGATTAATGCCTGAAATGCAAAAACACTAGAAAACACGTTAAAACACTTAACAACTTGAGTACAAATGCATCAATTCAAATCTTATTAGAGCATTATAAAGTGTCATAAATTCCACTCAACATACCCCCAAACTTGAATCGATGCTTGTCCTCAAGCATAAACAGACTCAAAGAACAAGAAAATAAAAAAATGCATGAATACAACTAATATGAATGCAATGATCCCAATAGAATAACTCAACCACTCAACAAGCAACATATCAACAAATACAGCTACTCGCATAAAGCCCAATTAAATCATACAAATCAACTTACAAACTAGAGACGTGCGTGTATGCAGATGCTTACAGATATACTATCATAATTAGATCAACAATCACGACTCACTACTTATCAAGACAATCGCAAGTTTAAAAACAGAATAAAAGCTAGACTCAAAATAATTTATAACACTTCAATTTTTATATCGGAGATTTATATAGATTCATGCTTTCATTCAAAACAAAACAAACACATATGCTTATTTGATCGTGCAATGAGTGAGGTCCACAAAAGAGTTATACAATAGTACCCATGTAGCGAGCGTTAGGTTAGCGGATCCCAGACTATAAAAGCCTTAGGTCACTAGGCACAAAGTCCCCTAAGAACTTAATAACTCGAGTACTAAAGAGCCCACTCGTGATCAATTATACATAACACTTATTCTTTTTTTTCTCTAATTTTTTATTTTTTATTTTTTTTCTTTTTTTTTCAACGAATTTCTGAATGAGTGCGTTTCGCTCCATCTCATTCAACCCTAGACTACTCATATAAATATGACCCGACTACTAGCCATTTGACACCTAGCCACACAACTAGCAATGAAATCCAATTTTTGCCAATTTTTAAATATCCATTTCTTTTATTATTAAGAGAATAACCTAAATTCTAAATATAAACAAGCGATTAAACCTCGACAAACCAACAAACCATGACTAAGATCTAGCAACCTACAAGACTTAGTGAAATACAAGTGTCTCTAGCATGCAAATCAACTTAATATGACTTAACATCTCTAAACACGACATCACTACACTAGCATCCATATCACAAGTCAATCGGAAAATTATCTAAGGGATCATGTTATAATGCAAATGCATGAAAACTATATAAATAAAATAACATAAAACTATCAAAATAAAAAAAACTATATGAAAAAATATACAACTATATGAACTAAACTATCATGAATATACAAACTATATGAGACTCACACAAAAACATATTCCTTCATCTACTACCCCTAAACTTAAAATATTCACTGTCCTCAATGAAGGTAATAGTAAGGAATTCAGGCATACCTAATCAGAATCAGGCTCCTCACCCTCAACGGGTGGAGTGTCGGGTGTGTCCGGAGGTGGATACACGGAATCCTCACCAAAAAATGGTCGCTGGATATCAACACCGGTGGCTCTAAAAGCTGTCCAAAGTGCTTGGGTGAGATCACGTGCGAACCTGCTATGGATGTCATGCATCGCATCCATCCTCCGTGCTAGATGCCTGTACTGCATCGTGCTCATGCCAGCTCCCATATCAGCTCCTTCCTCCTCCTCATGCGCCTTCTGTGATGGCCCTGCCTCATCTCCTAGCTGATATCTCCATGCAGTCCTGCTCGCCTGAGTGGCCCCAGCAGCTGGCCTCCCACCAGGTAGGTGGTCAAAAGTATAACCAAGCTCCTTCAGATTGGGCTTGCCTCCATCCCATTCTTGCATCGTAGCCAAAGTAGTGCTGTCAATAGGAGCACTCGGGATCTGCAACTGCTCGTGTGCGGGCCAATGAACACCAACGGCCATGCACAGCTTCGTCACCATGGACGCATATGGAATAGACCCCGTAGTACTCCCCCTCAAGAACTTCAGAATCCCCTGATAAATCACCATCCCCAAATCTATATAATCGCCCTGAAGAATGCCCCACAACAACCGTGCACGCTCCACAGTAATCTCATGCACATGCGAAGATGGCATGATGTTAGCATAAATAAAAGTGTTCCATGCACGGGCAAACCTGTTCATTCTGGAAGCCGAGAACGTAGAATACTCGGTCGTGCCCCTCTTGATCTTCCAGTGAGTATCGGGCTGGCACATAGTAGCAACAATAAGATCCAGATCAAAATCCTCCGGAGTCTTATCGTTCCAGGTGTCCTGCCTGGGCTTCCTCGCGAGCTGCTCAATCACAGTTCTGATAGCCTCTACACTATACTCCACCATCCTCCCTCGAACCACCGTGAAACCATTCTTCTCGACCTTGGCGTTCACATAGAACTCGCGAACAACACTCATGGGCACAGCAGCGGGTGCCTGGCAAATAGGAACCCAGCCCATCTCAAGAATCATCTCCAACAGCTGACCATCCTTCCCTGATGGAAGTAAACCTCGTTCCTTGATGATTGGCTTCGAAAGAAGCCTAGTATACTCTGCTTCAGCCTCGGGAGTAGAGAACCTTGGCCTTACACCACCCACACTTGATGAATCAGTGGTGTTGCTGTCGACTTGTGTTATTTGTCTCTTGGGTGCCATTGGAAGTGAGTAGAGAGAATAAGAGTTGTGTTTAAGAGAGAATTTGTGTTTGAGAATTTGTGAATTGGTGGAGAAGTTTGTGTATGAGGTGTATGTATATATAGGTGATGAAAAGAGAATTATATATGGAATAGAAGTGGGATTTGATTATGGGAATAATGGGAGTAATGGGTTTGATTTGGAGAGGGAATTATGGGATGTGGGAGAGTAAAAATCGGTTTGGAATTGATTTTTACTAAAAATCCCGATTTTCTCTTAAAAATGATGTTTTATTTTTTTCTGAGTCGGGACACGGCGCGACCGCGTGCTGAGACAGCATGGGCGCGTGCTACTTCTGCCAATTCGGCGCGGCCACACGCTGTAACAGCGCGGGCGCACCATGTATTTGTGAAATCAGCGCGGGCGCGCGCTAGGACAGCGCGGGCACGCCAAGCTTCTGAAGTGAGCCCTAATTTTTTTTCTTTTTCTGATTTTTTTATGATTTTCTCTTTTCTTCTTGCTTCCTCTACTTACTAATGTACAACAAACTTGGGTTGCCTCCCAAGAAGCGCATCTTTTATATCGCTAGCTCGACGTAGAACATTGAGCTCAAACGGACAAAATAACGGCACTAACCAACTCGCGGTTTACCGTGTCACCATAGTAATGCTTCAACCTCTGATTATTTACCTTGAATGCCTGGCCCGGATCATTCTCAAAAATTTCCACCGCTCCATGTGGAAACACAGTTTTGACAATAAACGGCCCTGACCATCTTGACTTCAACTTTCCAGGAAAAAGACGGAGATGAGAATTGAATAATAGAACTTGTTTCCCCAGTATAAATGATTTGAGCACTAGACCCCGACCGTGCCACCTCTTGACCTTCTCCTTATACATTTTGTTGTTCTCATAAGCTTGAAGTCAAAACTCGTCGAGTTCATTCAATTGAAGCATCCTCTTCTTTCCAGCCGCATCCAAGTCCAGATTCAACTTTTTCAAAGCCCAGTATGCCTTATGCTCGAGCTCCACAGACAAATGACACCCCTTTCCATAAACCAACTGAAACGGCGACATTCCCAATGGAGTCTTATATGCTGTTCTATAAGCCCAAACAGTTTCATCAAGCTTTAAAGACCAATCTTTCCTCGATGGACATGTGACTTTCTCTAAAATGCGCTTGATCTCTCTATTAGATACCTCAGCTTGACTATTCGTCTGAGGATGATAAGCCGTAACAATGCGATGATTCACATTATACCTTTTCATTATAGCAGTGAACTTGCGATTGCAAAAATGCGATCCCTCATCATTGATTGTGACTCTTGGAGTTCCAAACCTTGTGAATATCTTCTTGTGAAGAAAATCAAGCACCACTTTCGCATCATTCACTGGCAACGCCTTAACTTCAACCCATTTCGACACGTAATCAACCGCCAACAAGATATACTGATTGTTACAAGATGAGACAAATGGCCCCATGAAGTCAATTCCCCAAACATCGAAGACCTCAACCTCGAGAAGCACATTAAGAGGCATCTCATCTCTCTTAGACATATTACCCACACGTTGACATCGATCACATTTCAAAACGAACTGGTGAGCATCTTTAAATAATGTCGGCCAAAAGAAACCTGCTTGAAGAACACGAGCTGCTGTCTTTTCTCCATCATAATGTCCTCCATAAGCCGTTGAGTGGCAATCTCGCAAGATCCCACCCGTTTCACTGTAAGGAATACATCTCCTGATGATTTGGTCAGCTCCTTGTCGAAAAAGAAACGACTCATCCCACATATACCACTTCACTTCATGTAGAAACTTCTTCCTTTGAGCATAAGATAAGTTGGGAGGCATGATATTACTCACAAGGTAGTTTACAATGTCTGCAAACCACGGTTCTTCTTCTTGCACTCTAAACAGCTGCTCGTCGGGAAAAGAATCATTTATCAATGTCTTATCCAATGAAGTAGCATTAAGATTTTCTAAACGCGAGAGGTGATCAACGACTTGATTTTAAATTCCTTTTCTGTCCTTGATCTCTAGTTCAAATTCTTGAAGCAAAAGAACCCATCTAATCAATCTAGGCTTTGAGTCCTTATTTGAGATGAGATATCGAATTACAGTGTGATCAGTGAAAACTGTCACATTAGTCCCAAGTAGATAAGATCGAAATTTCACAAAACCATAGACAGTAGCCAAAATCTCTTTCTTCGTTATAGTATAATTCAGTTGAGCACCATTTAGGGTCTTACTAGCGTAGTAGACCACATTAAATATGTTTTTCTTCCTCTGCCCAAGAACTGCTCCAATTGCATAGTCACTTGCATCGCACATCATCTCAAAAGGTTCATTCCAATCAGGTGTAGTTATGACCGGTGCTGTGATTAAACTCTTCTTCAATGTCTTAAAAGCTACAAGGCACTTGTCATCAAACTTGAAGGGATATCTTTTTCTAGCAAACTACATAATGGCTTCAAAATTTTCGAGAAGTCTTTGATGAAACGCCTATAGAAACCCGCATGACCAAGAAAACTGCGAATTCCCTTAACAGAAGTAGGTGGAGGAAGATTCTCAATGACCCCCACCTTAGCCTTGTCCACCTCTAGACCCTTACTAGAAACCTTGTGCCCGAGAATAATGCCCTGACACACCATAAAGTCACATTTCTCCCAATTGAGAACCAGATTGGTCTCAACACGTACACCTTTTGAGAACATGTCCAAGATTTTGCAAGCATTCATCAAAAGAATCGCCAAAGACTGAGAAGTCATCCATGAACACCTCCACATTCTGGCCAATCATATCAGAAAAGATGGCCATCATACATCTCTGAAGTGTGGCTGGCATACCACACAGACCAAAAGAAACTCGTCTGAAGGTGAAAGTACCAAATGGACAAGTGAAGGTAGTTTTCTCTTGATCTTCTGGAGCGATACAAATTTGATTATAACCCGAATAACCATCCAGAAGACAATAGTACTCATGACTAGCCAACCTGTCAAGCATCTGATCAATGAAGGGAAAAGGGAAGTGATCTTTCCTAGTGGCTTTGTTCAGCTTCCTGTAGTCCATGAAAACTCTCCACCCCGTGACTGTTCTAGTAGGAATAAGCTCATTCTTCTCATTTGTTACCACAGTAATTCCACCTTTCTTTGGCACACATTGAACAGGGCTTACCCAAGAACTGTCAGATATATGATTGATAATTCCTGCATCTAGCCACTTAAAAATTTCATTCTTCACTACTTCCTTCATGATTTGATTAAGTCTTCTTTGCTGCTCGACCGTAGGCTTGCTACCCTCCTCTAGCAGAATTTTATGCATATAATAAGAAGGGCTGATTCCCTTTATATCTGCTATAGTCCAGCCAATTTCCGATTTGAACTCTCTCAGAATTCTCAGAAGCTTTTCCTCATCACTACCTGAAAGGTCAGATGCAATAATAACAGGCAGAGTAGATGCATCACCTAAAAACGCATACCTCAAATGCTCAGGTAAAGGCTTAAGCTCAAGAGTGGGAGCTTCCTTAATAGATGGCTTGAGGTGTTTATGAGCTTTGTTCAATTCCTCAATTCTCAGAGATTTAAAAGGCATATCAATCTTCCTTTTCCAGGGAGAAGCATTCAAATACTGCAATTGTTCTTCACCTTCGTCATCTTCACTATCCGAATTCCCCAATAAGGCTTTTTCTAAGGCATCGGACCTTAGCAATTTATCAAGTTCCGATGTGATCACCGAATCGACCAACTCCACTTTTAAGCACTCCTCATTATCAGTAGGAAATTTGATAGCGTTGAACATATTAAAAGTAACATCCTGATTCAGAACTCGCATTGTGAGCTCACCCTTTTACACATCTATCAAGGTTCGGCCAGTTGCCAAGAAAGGTCTCCCCAAGATTATGGGAATCTTCTTATCCTCCTCGAAATCAAGAATTACAAAATCAGCAGGGAAGATGAGTTTATCAACCTTGACCAAGACATCCTCCATAATACCTCGTGGATATGTAATAGAACGGTCGGCCAACTGCAAGGTCATATAAGTCAGTTTGGGATCAGGTAAGTCCAACTACTTGAAGATTGACAAAGGCATCAGATTGATGCTAACTCCCAAGTCACATAAGCATTTGTCAAAAAACACTTTTCCAATATTACACGGAATAGTGAAACTTCCAGGGTCTTTAAGCTTCGGAGGCAACTTTTGTTGCAGCACAACACTGCATTCCTCCGTGAGAGCGACCGTCTCTAAATCATCTAGCTTCACTTTCCGAGAAAGAATACCTTTCATAAACTTTACATAACTAGGCATCTGCTCAAGAGCCTCAGCAAAAGGTATGTTGATATGAAGTTTCTTGTACGCCTCCAGAAACTTCTCAAATTACTTTTCCAGCTTCTTCTTCTGCAGCCGCTTAGGAAATGGCGGTGGAGGATAGATCTATTTCTCCCCTGTATTACCCTCAAGAGGAGTGTGCTCAACAGAAGTCTTCCTTGGTTCCACTTCTTCATCCTGCTGCTCTACTGCTTTCTTAGCCCCAACTTCTTCGGTCAACTCTTGAGTTTGTTCAGAATTCGCAAACTTTCCAGACCTCAAAGTGATTGCTTTTACCTGCTCCTTAGCTTCCCTCTTTACTGGCACTTCAGTATCACTGGGTAGTGTACCAGGCTGATGATTTAGAAAGGCATTGGCAATTTGACCAATTTGATTTTTCAAGGTCTTGATAGAAACAACTTGACTTTTGCACATAAGCTTCAACTCCTCTAATTCAGATTTTTCATTAGCTTGTTGCAGCTGGAGTTGTTGTCTTGGAGCTTGATAGGGAATAAAATAAGGCCTGAGTATGTAATTAATATGGCATTAATTATATCAGAATTAGGCCAGCAACCAGACCCATTTGAGAGGGCCCAAAACCCTGAATATTAATTAATTTCTTAATTAATTAATAAGGGATAAGTCAGCTGATAAGATGAGTCCTAGAGGGGAAATAAATCCTTGTAGATTGGCCTCCAAGAAACCTCGTGGGATAAGGAATCAGCTTCCTACCTCTTAGGACTCCAAAGTCCATTTTAATTCTGAGACTTGCCCACCAAGTCTCCTAACCCAAGTCCAATTCAAGGACTCCCAACATATATATAAGGGGCCTCACCCCATAAATCAGAACTATATTTTTTGACTTGATACTTGACATACAGCAAGGTACGTAGGCATCTTGTTAAGGCAGATCGAGTCACGAAACACAAGAGCAGTCAAATTGAGCCTCGAAGATCACGTTCCCTAGTAATCAACACATCAATTATTAGACCTTAGTTTTTGATCCATAACATTTGGCGCCATCTGTGGGAAAGCACAACAACAACCATGGCGAGAACACGGATAGGAAGCAACGCCCTTGAAGGAGGAACACCAGCGGGGACAACCCAAATAATTTTGTCAACCGTGGAGGTACCTCCGCATTCAACCTATGCCGCCACCCAAGGAGGAGCCCAGGTAGAGGCAACTGAACCTCAACCCAAAGGGACGATTCCCGCGGCTCCTCAAGGGACGAATCCCCAACTTCAACAGCTACATACACCTGTGAATTCTCGACCCATTGGGTATGAGTATTCAATTATTGTGACCACTAACCCCCTTATGAGATGCCCATTTACCCCAAGGTTGGAGGAAATGAACATGCTGGACGGAGTGAAGCACGAGGGCGAACACCTCCTACATACAAGGTTTGGCTCCTATCCTAGAGGATCAGGAATTTTCTGGTCCTTACACTGAGAGAGACTCCGAATCTTCAGATGATGAAGTGGCCCCAAGAAGGAGACGTGCTGGCAAAGAGATGATGGTAACCAACATCATAGGAGCACCCGAGGGGTGAATCCCCAAGAAGTGCATGAGAGAATCAAGGCTCACGAGGCTGAGATTCAAAGGCTGAAGCGTGACTTGGAGGTGCACCAGGCTCCCAGACTCCCACTACCACCTAGGGGGAGAAATCCTCCTCCAATCATAGAACTGGATGGTCCGTCACAAAGAAGAACTATAGTCCCAAGAGCTGATCCAAGCAACCTTCTCCCCCTTGGAGATCTTGATGATCCTACTCCACCATTCACTGAAGAGATAATGAATGCCCATATCTCAAGGAAGTTCAAGATGCCCACTATCAAAGCTTATGATGGCACTGGAGATCCCTCCAATCATGTCAGGATATTCTCTAATGCACTGTTGTTACAGCCCGTGAATGACTCCATTAAGTGTCGGGCCTTTCCTGAAACCCTGTCGGGAATGGCTCAAAGATGGTATAGTCATTTGCCCCCGAACTCTATTGGGTCCTTCAGAGAATTAGGTCAGGCTTTTATTAAGCAGTTCATCAGTGGGAGAGTGCATGAGAAAAGTTCAGCATCCCTTATGAGCATTGTGCAGGGAGCAAAGGAATCCTTAAGAGACTACCTGAATCGTTTCACAAAGGAAGCTTTAAAAGTCCCGGACCTTGATGACAATGTAGCTATGATAGCCCTGCAATAGGGAACTAGGGATGAGTTCTTCAAGATGTCCTTGGCCAAGCGCCACCTGAAAGCATGTTGCAGATCCAAGATAGGGTTGGGAAGTACATCAAAGTGGAGGAGAGCATGAGGAAGACAATAGTAAGTAACAGGCCCACTAGAGGCAAGAAGCGGAAATCTGATCTAGAATATATCGCCAAGGACAAGTATCCCAAAACTGAACAAAACCCTAATTCAACCCCAAAGAAGGGAGGACCTGGCAAAAGTTCACTGAATATGCTAAGCTGAATGCTCCTAGAAGCCAGATCTTGATGGAAATCGAGAAAGATCAAGATATTCGTTGGCCTAAACCCTTGAAGGCTAATCCTTCCAAGCTAGATAAGAGCAAATATTATAGATTTTACAAAGATGTTGGTCATGATACCGATGAGTGTAGGCAACTGAAAGATGAAATAGAATTCCTCATCCAGAAAGGAAGATTGAACAAGTACACTGGCGAAGGAAGATATAGGAATAACAATGGGAGAAAGAACTTTGAAGATCGTAGGAGGGACCAAGATAATCAGGGGCGGAATCTCCAGCCTAGGGGACCAGTTATACATGCAATCTTTGGAGGACCGCGACCCCGAGGGCCTGTGATAAACACAATTTTTAGAGGACCAACTGCTGCCGGGTTATCTAGGAACTACAGGAAAGCATATACCAGAGAGGTTATGCATATTATTGGGGAAGCCCCGAATAGGGCCATGACAAGAGTAACAATGGCATTTGATGATTCTGACTTAGAGGGTATGCAATTTCCTCATGACGACCCGTTGGTCATAACACCAATAATAGGGAACTGATAAGTGGCATTTTATACCACTTAGAGCGTCTCATAACGGCTTGAACTGGTGTCTTGAACTCGAGTATTTTGTGTATTTGACGTGTTTTCTAGTGTTTTTGCATTTCAGGGTATAACTTGCTTTGATAGGTGGTTTTCATCAAATAAAGCTTAAGGAAGTGCTTGGAATTAGTCTCGGGGTGATGAGCGAAGAAATCAGCAAAAACAGAAGCAATTCAAGGAATTTTCCAGAAGGGTTGCAGGAGCCCGCGTGCTAGTAGCAGGTGACTGCCTGCTAGCAGGCGCCCGCGTGGAGGATGTAGGCATCCGCCTGTGTGCGGAAATTCAGATTCTGGATTTTATTAATTCGAGTCCAATTGGGCTTCTGTTAGCGCTGGTTCTCTTGGGCTATTATATAAACCTTATGGGAAGACGTTTTCTTCATAGAAGAGATAATCAAGAGCGAAGGCAAGAAGATTGAGAAGACCATTTTAGCACGCAACAATGAAGAAGAGGAAGCATACGTTTATCTTGTTACTCTTTTAATTCGTTGTGACAATGGATGCTAGTTTTCTTTATGCTTTGAACCTTAATACTCTTGTGACATACTTCATTATTTATTAAGTATTTTTATTAATTTATATCGTTGTGTTATTATCATGCTTTCATATGAACCCATGGTGACGATGAGTTTTATTATGGGCTAATCGTGATCATGGGATCCTAGCAGATTTACTATGGATTTCTTTAGTTAATTGTTTAATACCTTGATATGTGGTGATTGTATGATAACTAGCATAGGTTGTGCTTATTCGTCTTATGTGCATTGCGAACATGGAAGATAGCCTGTTAATCTCTTGTGAAGCGACAGTGAATCTTGAGATTTAGAACTTGCCATGCTAGCATAGGTTCATGTATTGTATGTATGATTAGTGGGTAACTCTAACCGTTTTACTTGCCCTGTGTAATCATCATGAATAAATTGCGCTTAAATCGTTATGTTGTCAAATTCTGTAGACATATAGGGTCTCAACATAATTGATGCCTATTCAACTTCTATCTTAATTGTGGATGCTTGGTAGAATGGTATTCGTACAACGAAAGTTGGCATTTATCAGTTTCGTGTTGTTCGATTAATATCATCACCATTACATGCTAAGGTTAATGACAATAACTATTGAATGAAGTAGTAATGAAGTTAGGATCTCATGTGTGTTTAATATTGTTAATTCAAGTGTTTAATTCTCGTAGTAATTATTAGTTAACCAATCTTAATTGTTATTGTCTTGACATTGAAGAATAATCATACATTGGTGAGTAAGTGTTAATTAGATATAATTAATCAGAGTCTCTGTGGGAACGAACTAGAAATCATTCTATATTACTTGCAAACGTGTATACTTGTGTGATTTATTTAGCGCATGCTTTGTGCCTAAGAAGTTTTTGGCGCTGCTGTCGGGGACTCGGTGTTAATTTGTTTAGTTTATGTACTTGCCATCAGTGGTCATTAAGATTTATTTATTAAGACTTGTTACTTACTGGTTCCGGTTGTGTTTCAGGTACTCTAGCGAGCATTTATGCAAACACGTTCTCACACTCATAAGAGAAATCTGGATAAAGATGAGGAGACAGATACAACTCTTGACTTTCCGGAGAAGATAGTTTTTGAAGATTCAGATAAAGAGAATGAAAAGAAAGAACCTGAAATAATGGGTGATCGTGTAGTTCAAGTTGATCCAGCTCTTATGGACTTTTCTCGGCCTAAAATTGATGACATTCAGTCAAGCATCATTCATCCGGCTATTCAGGCCAATACTTTTGAAATCAAGTCGGGCACTATTCAGATGGTGCAGAATTCTGTTGCTTTCGGAGGTGCTGCGACTGAAGATCCCAACATGCATATCAGGAATTTTGTCGAGATCTGTAGTACTTTCAAATATAATGGTGTTACTGATGAGGCTATCAAGCTGAGGCTTTTCCCATTCTCTTTGAGGGACAAAGCTAAGGACTGGTTACATTCTTTACCAGCTGGGTCCATCACTACTTGGGAAGATCTTGCATAAAAGTTTATGGTGAAGTTCTATCTAATGGCCAAAACTTTCAGCTATGAGGAGTGCTCTTACTCAGTTTGCGCAAAAACAAGGAGAATCTATGTGTGAGGCTTGGGAGCGCTACAAGGAGATGTTGAGAAAGTGTCCACATCATGGTATGCCTGGATGGATGGTGATCACTGGTTTCTACAATGGTTTGGGGGCCCAATCTCGGCCCATGCTCGATGCATCTTCTGGAGGCGCCTTGTGGGACAAAAGCTATACTGAGGCCTATAATCTCATTGAAACTATGGCTGCGAACGAGTATCAAAACTCAACTCAAAGGATGATGACTGTGAAGGTAGCAGGTATTCTGGAATTGATGCAGCTACAACTATTGCAGCACAGCTTCAGGCGCTGTCTATGAAGGTCGATTCTTTAGCCAACTATGGAGAAAATCAAATAGCCAGTGTCTGTGAGCTTTGTGCAGGCTCTCATGCTACATATTAGTGTTCTCTTGTTAATGAATCTGTTCAGCATGTGAACAATTTTCAGAGACCGCAGCAGCCTGTGCCCGCTACTTATCATCCTAATAACAGAAATCATCCCAATTTCAGCTGGAGCAATAATCAGAATGCTGTTCAACAAACATATCAGCAAGCTGTAAGTAAATAGTTTAATCCACCTGGATTCCAGCAACCTTAGCAATTTGCTCAAAGGAAATCATATCCTCAACAAGGAGGTGCTGCTCCACCTTCTAGTGCTGATTTTGAGGAGTTAAAGCTGTTGTACAAAAGTCAGGCTATTTCTATCAAGACCTTGGAAAATCAAATTGGACAAATAGCCAATGCCTTGCTCAATCATCAACCTGGCATACCTCCCAGCGATACTGAAGTGCCAGGAAGGAAGGAAGCTAAATAGCAAGCCAAAGCAGTCACCTTAAGGTCTGGAAAAGTTGCTGATGCTGAAAAAGCAAAAGATGGAGAAGTTGAAGTTGTAGATGAAGAAGGAATGCAAAAGGAGAAAGAGGGGGAATCAAGGAAGACTACTGTTGAACACACTCTGCCTGAGGGTAATACCGGGGAGAAACAACTCTATCCTCCACCACCTTTTCCTAAGCGATTGCAAAAACAAAAGCTGGACAAGCAATTTGGTAAGTTTCTGGAGGTGTTCAAGAAACTTCACATTAACATACCTTTCGCTGAGGCTCTGGAGCAGATGCCTAGTTATGCAAAATTCATGAAAGGTATTCTTTCAAGGAAGGTGAAACTGGATGATCTTGATACCGTTGCTCTGACAAAAGAGTGCAGTACCGTGCTGCAACAAAAGATACCTCCAAAGCTTAAGGATCCAGGTAGCTTCACCATTCCTTGCACCATTGGCAAGTTGTCATTTGACAAGTTCCTTTGCGATTTGGGAGCAAGCATCAATCTGATGCCATTGTCTATCTTCAAAAAGCTGAATTTGCCTGATCTGAAGCCCACCTACATGTCTCTACAATTGGCTGATCGTTCGATTACATACCCACGAGGCATCGTGGAGGACGTGCTAGTAAAGGTGGACAAGCTCATCTTTCCTGCAGATTTTGTCATTATGGATTTCGAGGAAGTTAAGAAGATTCCCATAATCTTGGGAAGACCTTTCTTGGCTACAGGCCGTACCTTGATAGATGTGCAAAAAGGTGAACTCACTATGAGGGTGCAAGATCAAGATGTGACATTCAATGTGTTCAATGCGATGAAATTCCCTACGGAAGATGAGGAGTGCTTCAAGGTGGATTTGGTCGATTCTGCAGTTATTTTAGAACTTGATCATGTGCTAAGGTCTGATGCCTTAAAAAAAGCCTTATTGGGGGATTTTGACAGTGAAGACGACGAAGGCAATGAGCAACTACAATATCTAAATGCTTGTCCTTGGAAACGAAAGCTATACATGCCATTTGAATCTCTGGGAAATACTAATCTCAAGAATGCTGAGGGAAAGCTCAAACCATCTATTGAGGAAGCACCTACTTTGGAGCTTAAACCATTGCCTGAACACCTGAGGTATGCTTTTTTAGGTGATGCAGCTACTTTGCCTATTATTATTGCATCTGACCTTTCAGGTAGTGATGAGGACAAGCTCTTGAGGATTTTGAGAGAATTCAAATCGGCCATCGGATGGACTATAGAAGATATAAAAGGGATCAACCCTTCGTACTGCATGCATAAAATTCTGCTAGAGGAAGGTAGCAAGCCAACTGTTGAGCAACAGTGAAGGCTTAATCCTATCATGAAAGAAGTGGTGAAGAAAGAAATTCTAAATGGCTGAATGCAGGAATCATATATCCTATTTCTAACAGTTCTTAATTGAGCCCCATGCAATGTGTACCTAAGAAATGAGGTATTACTGTGGTAGCAAATGAGAAGAACGAGCTCATCCCCACTCGAACAGTCACAGGATGGAGGGTATGCATGGACTACAGAAAGTTGAATAAAGCCACGAGGAAGGATCACTTCCCTCTTCCATTCATTGATCAGATGCTTGACAGGTTGGCTGGTCATGAGTATTATTGTCTTCTGGACGGCTATTCGGGATACAATCAGATTTGCATTGCACCAGAAGATCAAGAGAAAACTACTTTAACTTGTCCATTTGGCACGTTTGCTTTTCGTAGAGTTTCTTTTGGCTTATGTGGTGCACCTGCCACTTTTCAGAGATGCATGATGGCTATATTCTCCGATATGATTGGAAATAATGTCGAAGTGTTCATGGACGACTTCTCTGTCTTTGGACAATCGTATGATGAATGCATGAATAATCTCCGTTTGGTACTCAAAAGGTGTGTTGAAACCAATCTAGTGCTCAATTGGGAAAAATGTCACTTCATGGTACAACAAGGCATCATTTTTGGGCATAAGATCTCCAGTAAAGGTCTTGAGGTGGATAAAGCCAAGGTGGGCGTCATTGAAAATCTTCCGCCACCTATTTCTGTGAAAGGAATCCGTAGCTTTCTTGGTCATGCGGGTTTTTTTCGGCATTTCATTAAAGACCTCTCTAAGGTATCTAAGACGTTGTGCAACTTGCTCGAAAAAGATGTGCCTTTCAAATTTGATGAAGAATATTTGGCAGCATTCGAGACTCTCAAGAAGAGTTTAATCACCGCACCAGTTATTACGGCACCGGATTGGAGAGAACCTTTTGAGATGATTGTTAGTCCCTTAACAATATGACAAAAATTACAGAAAGAGGGTTGAATGGAATTCTTGAAACTTTTTCTTCAAATAAAATGTTCAAACTCGAATATAAATATAAGTGTATTGATTAGCACAATGCGGAATAAAAACTTAAGTAAATCAAAACACAAGTAATTAAAAACAAGAGTCTTTAAAAACTTTCTGGTGGATTTGAATGATTCCACCAGAGATATATATTATATATCGAGAGAACTCTGTGTGCAAGAATGCTCACAGCTGCTTACAAATATGAACTACTGAGAATAAAGAGAAATGCTAATAATTTTGCTTACAAATGTTTCTCACTTTTTGTATCTCAGATCTATGTTTCTATTTGCTACTTCTTGGTTTATATATTACCAAGATTACAAAGTCAAAAGATAGAATCATTATAAAAACTATTGGGTCTAATGCTTTGCTACTTTGTTCTCTATTACCCAGTTAATAGGCTTCCTCATTCCATTTGCATACACTTCGACGCTTGTGACTATGCTGTCACTGTCAACTGATATTTGAATTCTTTATCCATTGAGTACATGATCATCCGTCGAGTTTATGATCATCCGTTGATAGCCATTTGATCATCCGTCGATGGCTTTGTCAATCATCCGTCGGTAGCTATTTTGGCACTTGACTTCATTTCATTTATGCAGAATTACAAGACATCATTTATGTACAATTAATCAATCTATTCTGCATATCTAGTTAAAGCCAATCATGACTTATATGCTACTATAGAATCTATACAAAGGTGTATGCAGAAATGTGCTACAGACTCATTATTACATAAGCTACTCACTCGATGGATAATAAGTCATCATCCGTCGGGACTGTAATGAGTTATCCGTCGGGACTATAATTCTTATCCGTCGAGTGCTACATTATTTCACTAAGTAAAATCTACTTAGGTATTTTGTTCGTGTAATCATCAAGTACACAACATATGCACAACAATCTCCCCCAATTTATGTCTACTGGAATTGTAGCCATAAATTAAGAGGCACTTGATGATAACAAAACACCCTAAACATACAACTTTAAAAGAAAGTAGATAATACTGAAAAGTGCTTTAAATAACAAAATATACAAAGTTTAGCTCACAGTCATTTTCAATATGCTCCTCTAGCCTGAGCAGATTTTTCTAGTTTCTTGAAGGTCTGGATCTTCTTCCAAGCTTTCTGTTGTTTTCATCAATCTGATTTTGGAGCTGCCTGTGGAATTCCAGTTCATCAGATTCTGAGAGATTTAGTTTTCCTTGCATTTCCAAGAGATTCTCATTGCTGGAGATGCTCAATTGGTCTTCTAATCTGAAGAATCTTCTCACACCTTTGTCATCTATGAACTCCATCAGCCAGTAGGGCCTTAGATGCACTCTTCTCCCTGTGTATGGGATGATTAGAGTCTTTGGGAGTGCATATTTAGCTCTAACACTCCTTAGTTCTTCAATCTTCTTCAATACTAGTCTTCTTGCAGTGATATTGAACCCAAAGTTCTTCTTGAAGGATGAATAAACTTTAATCAGTACAGCTTGGCTCTCTTGAAGAATCCTGTGAAGTGGCCATTGAATCTCCTTTCCTCCTTTGTACTGGAACACTAACCTTTCAAGTAGGTTTCTGTATGCATCAATTCCTCTCACGTCATCTAGTTCATCCAGATAGAGGTTTAGATCAGAAAATTCTTTGATGTCACACAAGTACAAGTAGTCTCCCTTATTGACTTTGGGCTGAGCTTTAACTACAGATTTTGATTTGAGAGGTGACAGCTTCACTTTCTTGACTACTCTTGACTTTGTCCTTTTTGGCTTGCTAAGGATTGGTAGATTGAAGTCTGGAATTGGTATGTTCTCCCATTCTATTAGCTCATCCTTGGGCACAATAGGTTCACCATGAATATTCCTGTAGGGATCCACCACCCTTATATCTTCAAATACCACAGAGGGTTTTGATGCTTGAGTTGTAGATGGTGTATATTCCTTAGGAAATTGATCTTCCAATTCCTTGTCAACAATATCCAGTTTCCTTTTAGTTCTTTTAGCCAATTGCTTCTTTCTTGGAGATTTCTTCTATTCTTCAACTTGCTTCCTTGATTCAGTAGCTTCAGATGGTTGAGAGGGAATTTGTTGTGATGAGTTTACAACATGTAGCTTGGCCAAGATAGCAATCTGCTCTCTCTTTTGTTTAGCCTTTTTAGCATCTAGAGCAGCCTGCTTCTTTTCCTGCTTCAATCTAGCTTTTTCTTCTCTCTTTGCTTGAGTAAATTGAGGGTGTCCAGCCACCACACAAATTTCATTCCCATTTCTGAAAATCTTAGAAATCCTCCTTTTAGAAACTGAATCAGCTAGATCTTTATAGAAGACAATTGATCTTGACAGAAGCTTCTTCTCATCAGGCTTGGGTGTCTCATACACAGTGTCCAAGGGGTTCTTCAAGTATGATTTTGAGTAGTTTGCCCTTGGTTTAAGAATCATTTCAGCCTTTGGAGACTTGATGCAGGAAGATTGTCCTCTTTCCAGATAGTTCATGCTCATCTCATTCACACTAATTTGCTAGACTTAAGAGTGATGGATGGCTGACTTAACTGGCTCCTTGACAAGTTCAAACTTTTTCTGTATCTCCTCATCAATCTTCTCCCAGTTGACCAAACTCAACTTTTCCTTCTCAACAACTTTCAAGTTGGCTGCTATAACGACTCGTGTATTTTTATTTTATTTGGAAGTGTAATAAAGGTTTAAGTAAATAAATAAAATGTGTGTATTTGTTTTTGGCAGCAGTGTTGATTTTTAATTAATTATTTATGATTTATGATTGTTGTTAGGTGGATTGAATTGTGTGATTTATTAATGAGTTATATGATTTTATTTGACTTGTGATAGTGATTTATTGTAGTTTTAATTCCATAAATATTTGAATTGTCTTTAAAATTTGTTTTCTAATTTTCTAATTTCAATAATTATTTTTAGGACTTTATAAAATTGAGAAATCAATATTTCGTTGATTATTTATTTTTAAATAATTTTCTGAGTGTGCTTATTTGTAAAATCCATATTTAATTCAGAAATTCTTTAAAAGTCACGAAAATTTTATGTTATCAAGTTCGTATTATTCTGAGCATTTTAAAATTATTTTGGAAATTTTCGGAAATCGTTTTACCCGTGCGTTGTTTCGTTATTCGTTAAAAAGCGGGTATAAAGCGTACCTTAAAAATTATTTTAAAATTTCGAAACTTATGATTTAAATAACTTCGGGATATTTGTATCATATTAAGCCTATTTTGGCGATGTTCTGATTAATACTTATTTATAAATTGTACCCTTAAAAATAGACTAAAACAGCGTGTCGGGCTTGCAATCAGTTAAAACGAAAATAAAACGACACGTATCCAACGAAGTTGGACATGTGCCGTGCGTTGGTTAAGTCAGGAGGCTGAGTAATCAAATTGGGGGAGGGGATAAACATCACTTTTCTTGTCTCTCTCTCTCGACTGTCTCTCAATTCTCTCTGTTCTCTCTCTCGAATACTTCGAGTTTGCTCGGCTTTTTCTTCTCGGCTATCATCTTCTTCCTTATTGCTTCCCTGGGCTTCGTTCCTCTTACTGTTTCTTTCCGGCTTGTTTTTCCAGTGAGCCGCCGCTGTTTTTCAGTTTGGCTTGGTTCAATTTTTGCTCAGTTGGTATACATATACATATATATATACATGTGTATGCTCTGTGTGTGCATATGTGCTGTGTTGTGTGTGCTGTGCTGTGTGCGGTGTGTATGTGTGTGGGCGGAGCATGGCTGTGTGTGATGCGGTTGCTGCTCTGTGGTTCTCTGTTGGGCCTGTGCATTCGGGCCTTGGTTTTGTTGTTGGGCCTTACGGTTATTGACTGTTGGGCTGGTGGTTTGGATTTTTTGGGCTGTTTATATTCTGTTGGGTTGGATTATTGCAGATTTTAATTTTTAAATTCCTTTATTGCAGGGAATTATTGATTAATATTCGTGATGTTAATTATTCGTGTTGGAAATGGTTTTAAAATAATTGGTAGAATTTACGATGAAAACCCGAAATTAATCGGGCACCCGTAAAATTTTACCGCCGTTGATGATGAACTTCGGTGAGTCAACGGTGGACGGTGATGACGATGTTCTGAGTCCTAAATTTTATAAATAAATAAAATAAAATAATTATGTAAAATATGTTCAGATTTAAATAATTAATTTTGATTGGTGTTAGGATGTACGTTGTATAAATGGTGGAATAATATTATGGATTGTTGTGATTTTTGACATCGATCGTAATCGACGGGTGGTCATATAAGCAAATAAGATGCTGCCAAAATTTTCTAAAAATATGTGGTAAATATACATAACTATATTCTAAGTGTTACCCCTATTTATGTTCGGAATATTGTGATTATGTGAGTATGTGCATAATATTACTAATACGAGTCGGGTTATCAGATTGGGTTGTTGGAATCCGAGGATATTAAGCATGTCGGTATAAGTAATTAGGGTATTCTGTAATTGTAGATCCCAGTCGAGTTGTCCCAGGATCAAAGTCAGCGTGAAAGCTACTTAGGGTTTTGTAAAGCGTTGCAAGGCAAGTACCCCTGACCATTCTTTTATGGTTCAGTGCATATGAATAGCTAAATGTTTTATTCTCATAATGGAACATAAACATTTTAAGTTGCGTATCCCTGTAGTTATAAATTACTGTTTTCAATCTGTTTTGGGGAGAAGTAACTTTAAAAAGGTACCTATCTCGAATGGAATGAATTGCGAAATGGATTTTATATGTGTGCTGGTTAACTAAATGATTTTGAAAATGAGATAGGTACAAGTATTTTGAAAACTGGATAAAACGGTCAGATATGGGATACATTGGGGCCAGAGTAGGCCTATTGAGGTGGCGTAAGAGGCTAATTTGGTTGCGCGCACTATAAAACCGATTAGTCCAGCAGGTCAGAGACCTACTAGTCTCTGAGTTCCGGAACAGGTAAATGGGATGGCAGTTAGAGCCGTCTGGTGTTGATAGCCTGATCAGCCGTCTTCACATATCCGCTATGTATCTGATTGGGATTTGTGAATTACATAAGAGCATAAGTAGTTGATACAACGGTTTTATAAAATGATTAGCATGCTAAATTGGACTCTGGTATTTACGCAGCACACTACTATGTAGTTTTAACAAAGCATGCTAATTAGTGATATCCAGTTATCTCTGATTTTTATTATGAAATGTTGATATCATGATTACAGATGTTCCTATTATTGTTACATTATTGTTCTATTCTGTTATTCATATTTTGGTACTGCTGAGCGATTATACTCACCCTTGCAAATTGTTATGTATATCTCGCAGATGCCTAGAAGACCAGTCAGACCGACCCATGTTCTTGCCCCTACTGGACCCGGCTCCTCTGATGTAGTGTGTATCAGGCCATGAGGTCTGAGGAGTTGTTGAATAAAAGTTAGTGTGTGTTAGATGTTGAATAAAGAGTTTGTATCAGTGAGAACCTGAATTATACTTGAACCTGGATCAGATCTTGGTTTGGGGTCAAGTTAGTATATTTTAATAATAATTCTGTTGTTTATATTTTTGGTAATGGTGTATAGTGACGTCAACTCCTGACCCCGGGGTTAAGGCCATCACAGCTGCTGCTGCTTGAATCAGATCTATACCATCTGTAACTGGTGGCTTTGAGACAGTAATTGAAGGCACAATTACTTTACTGATTTGTATCTGAAGCTTCTCCCCCTCAATTGGTCCTTTCTCCCCCCTTTTTGTTATCATCAAGTTGAGCTGTGGAGGGGGGTTGAGCTTGTTAATGTATACTGAAAATATTTATTTGAAGTATGTACATTTATTTCTGGCCAGTTTATTTAAGAATCATTTGAATGTTTACATGTTGTCTAATATTATATATTGTGAACAATCTAGTATCAAATGGGATACAGAATATTAGATTGTTAAATACGGTTATATATTATAATAAGGTTCACAGCACAGGTGGTGTTGGACAATCCACTGGTATGGCTGTATTATTATTTAGATTAGTTAATATTGACTAATAAATAATACTAGTATACTTTGTGTATATTGAACAAGATCAAATTTAGAATTGTTCCCTTAATACTGATTAAGAAGGAGAACTAAGATTCTATGTTATTATTAATGCTTAGGTTCTTACTCCGGAAATAGTAATTGACACGTGTATATTATTTACATGCTTTGATTTATATATGAAATAATTCTTTTGAATTATATCATTATATTTTGGGTGATGGAATTATATACATGGTGGATATTATTTATTGAAGGAATCCATGTCCTGATAATATTCGGGTTAATGATGTCCCCTTGAAAGCTCAAAAAGATTTAATTATGTGAAACCCTGTAGCTGGAATTTATTCTGGCATAATTAAATAAAGGTTGAATGGATGATCAAGGATAAAAGATATTAATTAAATAAATTATCAGTAATTTATTTAATTAATGGACATATGATATTTTAAACATGGGGAATTTAATAAGCAAATAATATTGGAACCGAATTAATTAAATTACGGTATTAGGAAAGGTAGTGCAAATATTAATTCTTTAGTGGATTGAATTAATATTTAATGACATTGGGCTAGGCTCAAGATGTAATTAGAAGGCCCAACCTAATTATCCATGGTCCCTATTGTAGCCTATATATATTCTTATTCTCTTCTTGCTTGGAATTGTGTGAAAACATATTGTATCCACCAAGGAGCAAGAAGAGAGGATAACTTGAGAAGACGGAGGCCACACTTCGCTCAAGGGAATTTGGGAATACAATAGAAGAGCGTGGAATCAACCATTAACAAGGTAATCCTCTTTTCGTAATCTTTATCGTAAAACGTAGTAACACCCTAAGTCCGTGGTTCCCAATAATTGGTATCAGAGCCTGGTAATGGGTTCTACGTTTTATGATATAATGTCCATGTTGTAATTATATATGCGTGTGTATAGTGTTTTGCTTGTATTGGTTTTGATGCAGGTTGTCAATCCACTATTATGGCCATGTATATTTTAATTATGTGTTTGGATCCCACGTGGTTTAATCGTGGTTAATTTTTGTTCTGGTTTCCACGTGGTTTAAGCATGGTTGTAATTTACACGAGGGTTGATCGTGTTAGAATAGATTTTACAAAATTAGTTTTGTATTAGATCTATTTTTTTTGTAATTGTTCCAGGTATTTTGTAATAGTTATGTGCGATCGGAAATCAATTCCGGTAGTTTTTTGTTTCGCTGTGCGATTACAAGGGGCTGCTGTTGATGTTTGGATCGAACAAAATCAAAACAAAACTCACAGAAAAGCAACAGGCGCGCGCGCGCTGCGGCCGCTGCAGCAGCTGGGGCCGCTGCGGCAGCTGGGACTGCTGGGGCTGCTGCGGCAGCTGGGACTGCTGGGGCTGCTGGGGCTGCTGGGGGCGTCGGGGCGCGCTTGGGGCAGATTTTTTTTGAGAGCTGGATTTTTTTTTCAAGGGCCATAATAGTGGAAAATTTATTTTAATTTTTTCTATTAAATTTTAATTATTGCTTTAATTTATTGATTATGTGTGTCGTTAATTATGTGTGTAATTCTTTTAAAATTGCATGTTTAACTTAATTAGGACGACATGGACACAAATTTTATTTATTGCTTAATTAAATGTTATATGTTGCTAAAATTATGTGTGTATTTTGAATACATGATTAGACATAATTATAATAACATAGGGCCCCATTTAATTTTAAAATTCCTCAATTTTAATAAAAAAAATTCTAAGTGGGAGAGGGAATTAATATGAAATTAAATCCCATGGTCTCCATTATTGGTTGTAGGTAATTTAACATAAAGACGAATATAAATTATATATACGTCACCCATCGTGGCATGTAATTTATGATGTGTAGAATGTTATAGAAATTACTAGAACAAACTTCTTAAATTAATAAATTTTGAAAGGAATAAATACGGATTTTCTTTATTTCTGATTTGGGGCGATTTTGTCAAAAACGGGTTCATCGAACTTGTAAGGATGTGGGTTTTAAGCAAGACCGATGTGACTCCTCCACTACCTGGAAATCAAACCATTGATGAATATTGAATTGGAGTATTCTATTCAAAGCAAAATTACGAATATTGGAAGGTATACACGCCACCCATCGTGGCGTACCAAGTTCCATAGATTTCGAATAATTTAAGATTTGATGATGGTATACACTTAGCTATGAAAAATAATATAGTCCACCCCAACGTGGCATATTGTTTAGTAATAGGACCAAATTAACATTTAAACAAAATTAGGTGGTATACATGTCACACATCGTGGCGTACCAAAAGCTTATGGTGTTTATATGTTAGTGCATTAAATTTTAATAATTGTTAGAGGAATCAATAGATCTTAATAATTAATGCACCCTTATTTATGTGATGTTTTTATGCATGATTCTCAGGATAAAATGGGTTTTAATCCACTATTCACCATACTTAAGGATAACAAACTTACCGGACCTAACTATATTGAATGGAAACGAAATTTGGACATTGTGTTGACTACTGAGGAGTACAAGTTTTGCACTTATGAACCCAAGCCTGAACAACCTGCTGTTGATGCTCCTGAAGATGAGAAATAGTATTATAAACGGTAGATTAAGGCTGATGAAATGTCACGATGTTACATTCTGGCAGCAATGTCGGGTGTTTTGCAGCATCAGCATCAGTCTATGGCCACTGCTTCGGATATGCTCTTTAATCGCAAGGAACTTTTTGGAGATCAGAATAGGGCTACTAGGCAAGTAGCCATGAAGGCTTTAATGAACACTCAGATGGCTGAAGGCACACCTGTAAGGGATCATGTTCTTAAGATGATGTCTCATCTGAATGAGATAGAGATCCTTGGTGCTGAACTTGACGGGGAAACCCAGATTGACATTATCCTTATGAGCTTGTCCAAGAGTTTTGAGCAGTTCCGCTTGAATTACAACATGAACAAGAGGCAGTATAGTCTCGCGGAACTGCTGACAGAACTTCAGGCAGCTGAAGGATTATTTCGGCAGAGTGTTCAAGTGAATGTGGCTGAGAAAGGTTCTTCCTCTAAGCCGAAAGGTATTAAGAAGAAGAAAAAGGCTCAGACACAGAAAGCTGTGAAGGCAGTGGGAGTTCAGGGTGGTGTGAAAAAGCCTAAGGGAAAGTGCTTCAGATGCAAACAGTCAGGTCACTGGAAACAGGATTGTCCTCTTTCTAAGAAGACAAACAATACTGATATGTCTCTTTCTCTTGTTACAGAAACATTTATAGCGGCTATATCTACGAGCACTTGGTGTGTAGATACAGGAGCCACTGATCATGTTTGTAATTCTATGCAGGGGTTCCAACTATCTAGAATGCTTAGAGATGGTGAGATATACGTGTTCATGGGAGATGCTACGAAAGTAGCAGTAGTTGCAGTAGGAGTTATTCATTTATCTTTTGGTTCTGATAGGATTTTGGTTTTGAACAATTGTCTTTATGTACCTTCTTTTAGAAGGAATCTAATTTCAGTTTCTAAACTTTCTTTGGATGGTTATAATGTTTGTTTGGATCGTAATGTTTCTATTATGATGAATAAACGAATTATATGTTCTGGTACATTGCAAGACAATTTGTATATAATTAATCCTAGTCAACCTGCACTGCAACTGCTATTTAGGGAATTGAACAACACATCTTCTAACTCTACTAAAAGAAAGGAACCTTTTAGTTTGAACTAAACATATCTTTGGCACTTGAGATTAGGTCATATTAACTTGAGGAGGATTCAAAGACTGGTAGTAGACGGGCCTTTAAGCTCATTGGCAGTGGAGCCATTTCCAGTTTGTGAATCCTGCTTGGAAGGTAAAATGACTGATAGGCCTTTCAAGGCAAAAGGGAATAGAGCCAAACAACTGTTAGAATTGGTTCACTCTGATTTATATGGACCCATGAATATCCAAGCAAGAGGTGGTTATGAATATTTCGTCACTTTTATTGATGATTATTCTAGATATGGGTACATTTATTTGTTGCACCGTAAGTCTGAGTGCTTTGATAAGTTCAAAGAGTACAAAGCTAAAACGGAGAAGCGACTTAATAAAAGTATCAAGTCACTACGATCAGATCGTGGTGGCGAATACTTGCTTGGAGAATTTAGGGAATCTTTATCAGAAAATGGGATAGAATCCCAGTTAACTGCACCAGGCACACCCCAGCAGAACGGTGTAGCAGAGAGAAGGAACTAGACTCTTTTAGAGAGTGTTAGATCGATGATGAGTTATTCGGATTTACCCAAGTCGTTTTGGGGACATGCCTTAGAGACAGCAGCTTATCTTCTGAACTTGGTACCTTCTAAGTCGGTTCCTAAAACCCCCTTTGAATTGTGGACCGGGGATAAACCGAGTCTAAGACATATTCGAATATGGGGTTGTCCAGCACATGTGCTGAACAAGAACGTGACTAAGTTAGAATCTCGTACAGAAGTAAGGTTGTTTGTAGGCTACCCTATGGGAATGAAAGGATATTTATTTTATAGTCCGAAGAATCGGGATGTCATTGTTAGCACCAATGCAAGATTCTTGGAGGAGGACTATATAATGAATCACAAACCCATGAGTAGTGTCGTTTTAGAGGAACTAGTGGGAGGGACGAATAATACCCATGAAGCTGTAGTACAAGTAGAACAACCACAACATAATGTACAACCTGTCACTAATACCGCACCAGTGCCTCGTCATAGTGGGAGGGTTGTTCAACAGCCTGATAGATTCATGTTTTTGGGAGAGTCTTCAGACTTGGTCCCTGGTGAACATGATGATGATCCCCGTACATACGAAGAGGCAGTACAAGACAAAGATACAGATCTTTGGCAAAAGGTGATGGAATCTGAGATAGAATCAATGTATTCTAATCAGGTCTGGGAGCTCGTGGAACCACCCAAAGGTATAAAACCTATTGGATGTAAGTGGATCTACAAGAAAAAGAGGGGATTAGATAAAAAGGTGAAAGCCTGGAAAGCAAGACTTGTTGCGAAAGGGTATACTCAGAAAGAAGGTATCGATTATGAGGAAACCTTTTCACCGGTAGTCATGCTTAAGTCAATCAGTATTCTTTTATATATAGTAGCTCATCTCGATTATGAGATTTGGCAAATGGATGTCAAGACAGCTTTTCTTAATGGAAGTCTTGAAGAAACCATCTATATGCAGCAACCAAAAGGATTCATTAAGGAAGGCCAAGAGCATCTGGTATGTAAGCTTAAGAGGTCTATTTATGGACTTAAACAAGCTTCTAGAGACTGGAATATTCATTTTGATCAGGCAGTCCAGTCATATGGATTTGATCAAAGTCCAAGCGAATCGTGCGTGTATAAGAGAAGTGAAGGTAATGCAGTGGTTTTTCTAGTACTATATGTAGATGATATTTTACTCATTGGAAACAATGTTGAGATGTTGTCATCAGTAAAGGCATGGTTGTTCAAACAATTTGACATGAAGGACTTAGGTGAAGCGGCATACATCCTTGGGATCAAAGTTATAAGGGATCGCAAGAAAATGATGTTGGCTTTATCTCAAGAGCCCTACATTGATGAAGTATTAGCTCGTTTTAACATGCAGAACTCCAAGAAAGGTTTTTTTTTACCTTTTAAGCATGGAGTTGCTCTATCTAAGAAGCAGTGTCCTTCGACACCTAAGGATATAGAGAGCATGAAAGCAGTTCCTTATGCTTCAACATGTGGAAGCTTAATGTATGCTATGTTATGTACGAGGCCTGACATCTGCTTTGCTGTAGGCATGGTTAGTAGATATCAGTCGAACCCAGGTCAGGAACATTGGAGTGCAGTAAAAACTATACTCAAGTACCTGAGAAGGACTAAGGAGTATATGTTAATTTACAAGGCCTCAGATCTATTTCCTTTGGGATATACTGATTCAGATTTCCAATCAGATAGGGATAAGAGGAAATCAACCTCGGGATATGTTTTTACTTTGGGAGGTGGAGCCGTTATATGGAGGAGTGTAAAGCAGAAATGCATTGCAGACTCCACCATGGAGGCCGAGTACGTGGCGGCCTCTGAGGCTGCCAAGGAGGCTGTATGGTTCAGGAACTTCCTTTTGGACTTAGATGTGGTACCTAATTTGCCTAGGAGCTTGACGGTGTATTGTGATAACACTGGTGCTGTGGCAAATTCAAAGGAACCACGAGACCACAAAGCAGCTAAACATATTGAACGTAAGTATCATCTCATACGAGGAATCGTAAAGCGAGGGGATACAGTTGTAGCTCACATATCATCAGAAGACAACCGAGCAGATCCTTTCACAAAGAGCTTGCCAACCAAGGTTTTTGACAAGCATGTGGAAGCGATATGAGTCAGATGGATGGACACAAATTTTTTTTATGTAATAGTGGATTAAATAAACACTGATGTACACATAGAATATTTTGAGTATAAGTGGGAGATTGTTAGTGTATACTGAAAATATTTATTTGAAGTATGTACATTTATTTCTGGCCAGTTTATTTGAGAATCATTTGAATGTTTACATGTTGTCTAATATTATATATTATGAACAATCTAGTATCAAATGGGATACAGAATATTAGATTGTTAAATACGGTTATATAATATAATAAGGTTCACAGCACAGGTGGTGTTGGACAATCCACTGGTATGGCTGTAGTATTATTTAGATTAGTTTATATTGACTAATAAATAATACTAGTATACTTTGTGTATATTGAACATGATCAAATTTAGAATTGTTCCCTTAATACTGATTAAGAAGGAGAACTAAGATTCTATGTTATTATTAATGCTTAGGTTCTTAGTCCGGAAATAGTAATTGACACGTGTATATTATTTACATGCTTTGATTTATATATGAAATAATTCTTTTGAATTATATCATTATATTTTGGGTGATGGAATTATATACATGGTGGATATTATT
The DNA here is from genome assembly GCF_009905375.1 of Apium graveolens. Lineage (NCBI taxonomy): Eukaryota > Viridiplantae > Streptophyta > Magnoliopsida > Apiales > Apiaceae > Apium > Apium graveolens. The sequence goes on from NC_133656.1 coordinate 50,223,116, forward strand.
TATTGAAGGAATCCATGTCCTGATAATATTCGGGTTAATGATGTCCCCTTGAAAGCTCAAAAAAATTTAATTATGTGAAACCCTGCAGGTGGAATTTATTCTGGCATAATTAAATAAAGGTTGAGTGGATGATCAAGGATAAAAGATATTAATTAAATAAATTATCAATAATTTATTTAATTAATGGACATATGATATTTTAAACATGGGGAATTTAATAAGCAAATAATATTGGAACCGAATTAATTAAATTACGGTATTAGGAAAGGTAGTGCAAATATTAATTCTTTAGTGGATTGAATTAATATTTAATTACATTGGGCTAGGCTCATGATGTAATTAGAAGGCCCAACCTAATTATCCATGGTCCCTATTGTAGCCTATATATATTCTTATTCTCTTCTTGCTTGGAATTGTGTGAAAACATATTGTAGCCACCAAGGAGCAAGAAGAGAGGATAACTTGAGAAGACGGAGGCCACACTTCGCTCAAGGGAATTTGGGAATACAATAGAAGAGCGTGGAATCAATCATTAACAAGGTAATCCTCTTTTCGTAATCTTTATCATAAAACGTAGTAACACCCTAAGTCCGTGGTTCCCAACAGAGCTGCCACCAGTTTTTGAAGCAGATTAGTTTGTTGGGCTTGATGGAGATGAATGGCAGTCAAAGATGCTTCCATGGCTGACATTCTTATGTTCAGGGCATCTATCTTGGTTGACAGATCAAAATTTTTCCTTAATTGCCTCTTGATGTCAAGCATTGTAGCCTCTGGAAGTTTAGAATCTATCCTGTCTGAAATAGCCTTCTTCATCTCCTCAATATCACCCTTCATAGAATTCATATCTCTAGCATGCTGGAAGCCTTGTATTTGCTGAAGTTGCAGGGAGGCTAGATGTGCTTGAAGGAGCTTCTTGGTGCTGGCATTGGAAGTGGTTTGTAGAGCAGTATGTGTCTGGTTGATTAATTGGATCAGGGTTGTCTTGAAGTAATGCTCATCACAGTTCTTTGAGAATGCCCATGATGGCAAACCTGACCTTGAGCTTGAGCCCACTTCTCCCCCTATGTCCATTGTTTCATCTTCACTATCCCCACTCCCATCTCCAAAGAAATCAGCTGACCCCCCAGTCTCATAGTCCACATCACCAGCTGTAGAAGGAAAAGCTATGATGGCATCCTTAGCCCTTTGCATAGACTGGGTGGTATGCACCAGATTGAGCATCCTTTCTGCATTATCATTGCCTTGTTCAGCTAGAATTTGATAAGCTGGAACAGGGTGAGTAAATGCCTCAGCATCAAGGGAAGTTGAATCTATAACAGCTTTAGGATGCTGAGATAGTCCTTCCCTGTCTACATTCTGGACATTCATTAACTCACTAGCAACAACATCCATCCTTATTGCTCCAGTACCTGCATTTCTCTCATGTTCTCTCTTTTGTTGCATCAGGATCTCACCCTGGCTCCCCACCCTCACACCCTCACCTTCACCTACTAAGGTGGGACTCCTCTCACTCCCTTTTGCCAAGCCTGAAGAAATGGATTGCAGATTTTCACTCATTTCCTCTCCTTTTTCCTGGGAGCAACCCAGACTCTCACTCAAAACACTCTACTCTCTCAATCCTAAGAGTGACTGTACAACCACTAGATCTTCTGCACCTGAAATAATTGAAGTTTGAAGCTGTGCAGAGATACTCGATGGATGAGTGATATCCATCGAGTGAGTGGTTTTGCTATCCGACGGATAACTGCTGTTAGGCTTATCCGTCGGGATACAATCACTACTCGACGAATGAGCAATATCCGTTGAGAGAGTAGCAATGAATGAGCTGGGAAGAGAAAATATTGTTGACTCTGTGCTGATTGAAGATAGTTTAGGCACAGATGATATAACAGTTCTTGAAAGAATTGGCAAGTGAGCCAACAAATCATCTAAAAGATGATGGTCACTTGCAGTGAATTTTGGATTCCCCAACAGAGTTAAAGAAGGGGAATCAGGAATTGATGTGTTTATCATATCCACATCCAGAGAATTTGTTGGTGAGTTTGGTGTTTGAGGTGCTTCTATAACTAGAGATTTTGGCTGTGATTCCACATTTATTGGAGCCACATCAAGCTGAATTTGTGAAGGTGCAGTGACTGTGTCTGTTGCACCAGTTTGCACTATGTGTGTACCCTAACCCTCTTGGCCTGTGCTCTTGGTTGAGAGCTTTGTTCAATAGCTACATCCTTTTGGGATGATGCAGCTAGAATTGAGCTTTTGTCCTTTTTAAGCACTGCAGTTTGTTGGGAAACTGCAGTGTGGCTAGTTTGGAATTCACTCAACTCTCCAACCTTATTCTTGGGGTTTCTTTGATGTTCACCCCTTCCCTCACCTAACTTACCCTCCTTCACACTCCCCTCTTTGGCTTTAGTAGATTTTTCAACTGGCATCTTTTGGGAGATACTAGAGGGGGCTTTCTTTGATTTGGATTTTGAAATAATTGTAGGTTTAGCAGCTTTGGTAGGCAACTATTTGGTCATTGGCACAATTTCCATAACTACTCTTGAACTCAAAGAAATAGTGGAGGTTGGAATAGTTGTAGGGATAGATGAACTTACCTCACTTACCTGAGGTGCTTGCATTACAGGAAAGTAGAACATTGGCACATCCTTGTGATGATTGGCCCTGTTCAAATCTGCAATGAGCCTTCTCTCTTGAACCCAATAATCTAGTTTATTGTTAGGGTTCTCAAGCACAATCTCTTCACAGAGGTGGTTAGCTAATAACATAAGAAATCTAGCATAATACACATTTTACCTCTTTTGTTTAACTCCCCTAATTTAAAACTTAACTCAAACAAAACAAGATCACTGAAATTATAAAATTTATCTGTAACTAGCATGTATAGCATGTTAAGCATGGAAATATTCACTGAATCAAAATTATAGATCTTTCCTGAGAAAACCTTTGTAACTATATCACACAAGAAACTCCACTCCTTCCTAAGACCCATTCTCCTAATATCACTCAGTTTAGAAGTAGGAAGTGCATAGTGCATGGAATTAAGCATATTGATAATATCAGTGTCATTGTGTGGTGAAGTCACATTGTTATCAGGAATTTTGAAACATGCCTTTATCATATCACTATTTATACAGAATTCTTTACCTTTAATGGTTAGAGTGATGGTCTTATCTGTAGAGTTGTAGGTAGCAGTGGTCCACATCTCTTCAACAACTTCACAGAAGATTGTGGGTGATTCCAGCATGGCATAATTTAACTTGCAATTCTTCACAAAGTCCATTATCTTGTGATAGTCATCCGATTACTGAATACCCTTGTTAACTAATGCAGTGAAATTGTTCTTCTCATAAATGAACCCAGTTTGAGACATAATCTTTACTACAGGTGCCATTGTTAGAGAATAAGAACTTGAAGAGAAGGAGAGTAGGTGTTTGAGAGAGAATGAAATTAGAGCAGTTGAATTTGAGAATGATAAAAGAAAAACAATTGCAATGAAATAAGCTTTTATACTATCTCAAAAATAACTGATAAAAATAATAAAGTAAAATAAAGTAACCAATAAAAATTGCCTAAAATAGCCGTTTAAAAATAAACTGTAAAAATTCCACCCATTATCCTTCGTGTAATGCTTACAAACTGTAAGTATACTCGATGGATAATGTACAGGAAATTAACGGATGAGATTAAGACAATTCGACGGATGAGGATAAACTGTTATCCGTCGAGACATAAAATATTCCAGAAAAGTAATTGATTTTTATTAGCAAATTGCATTTCGACGGATGACCAAACTCGATGGATAAGGGTCCTCCGTCGAGATATAAATTTTGACTTAGCCAAAATTTCATGCAAGACTGAAAAATCAATTAAATTTCTGGCTGCATCTCAACTTGCAAATTAACTCAGATAGATTTAAGAGTAATTAAGCATACCTAACTCACTTACCAACCTTGAAAAGGTGGATTCATCCAGTGGCTTGGTAAAGATATCTGCAAGTTGCTTCTCACTTGGAACAAAATGTAGCTCCACAGTACCATTCATTACATGTTCCCTTATGAAATGGTACTTGATATCTATGTGCTTTGTCCTTGAATGTTGTACATGATTTTCAGTGATGGCAATTGCACCTGTGTTATCACAGAAAATAGGAATCCCTTCAACTTGCAAACCATAGTCTAGCAATTGATTTTCATCCATAAAATCTGTGCACAGCAACTGCCAGCAGCAATATATTCAGCTTCAGCTGTGGAAGTAAAACTGAATTTTGCTTTTTACTGAACCAGGACACAAGCTTGTTTCCTATAAATTGACAGGTTCCTGTTGTACTCTTTCTATCAATTCTACAACCTGCATAATCTGCATCTGAATAACCAGTTAGATCAAAACCAGAATCTCTAGGGTACCAAATGCCAAGGTTTGGTGTTCCCTTAAGATATCTGAAAATTTTCTTAATAGCTATTAAGTGAGATTCTCTAGGATCAGCCTGAAATCTAGCACATAAACATGTAGCAAACATTATATCTGGCCTACTAGCTGTTAAGTACAGAAGTGAGCCAACCATGCCTCTATAACTTGAAATATCCACAGATTTTTCAGTAGTATTTAATTCAAGCTTAGTTGCAGTGGCCATGGGAGTTTTTGCAGATGTGCAATCCATTAGATCAAACTTCTTTAAAAGATCAAAAATATATTTAGTTTGACTAATGAATATTCCATCGCTAACTTGCTTAACTTGTAAACCAAGAAAGTACATACTTACTTTACATCAATTTGACAAACTTTTTGCAAAGTTTCTCATCTGTAGAGACAAAAATAATATCATCTACATAAATTTGAACAAGTATACTAGAGCCATTAACATTTCTGAAAAATAAAGTTTTATCTATAGTACCTCTTGTGAAGTGATTTTCCAAAAGGAACTTTGATAAAGTGTCATACCAGGCTCTAGGTGCTTGCTTCAGTCCATAAAGTGCTTTCAGAAGATAATAGACATATTCTGGAAAATTTGGATCTTCAAAACCAGGAGGTTGACTGACATAAACTTCTTCCTCCAAATCTCCTTTCAGAAAGGCACTTTTGACATCCATTTGATAGACTTTGAAATTGGCATGGGCTGCATAGGCTAAGAAGATTCTGATGGCTTCAAGTCTTGCAACATGAGCAAATGTTTCATCAAAATCTATTCCTTCTTATTGACAGTAGCCTTTGGCAACCAATCTAGCTTTATTCCTGACAACTATGCCATTTTCATCCATCTTGTTTCTGAATACCCACTTGGTGTCTATTGGATTCTTTCCTTTAGGCTTGGGCACCAGCTTCCATACATTATTCCTTCCAAATTGGTTTAGCTCCTCCTGCATAGCTAAAATCCAATCAGGATCCAACAAAGCTTCCTCTACCTTCTTTGGTTCTTCCTTGGAAAGAAAGCTGTTGTATAGACATTCTTCCCGAGTTGCTCTTCTTGTTTGAACTCTAGAAGAAACATCACCAATGATAAGCTCAAAGGGGTGATCTTTTGTCCATTTCCTATGTTGAGGTAGATTAGCTCTAGATGAAGAAACCTCATTGTTGTCTTAATGTGTGATTGAGTTTTGATTGTTAGAAACTCCCCCTGAGTTTGTGGATCTTTGATTTGAGAAAGGGGAACTTTCTATAGGTGATCTATCTTGATTTCCTGCTCCTTTTGATAACCCGACGGATGGTGAATTTTGTGTACCGACGGATGAAGCTGGTTGTCTCCCGATGGATAACGCAGATTGCCTTCCGAAGGATGAAGCATTATGCAACTCGACAGATGTTGAGTTTTGAGCTTCATTGGTGATAGATTTATCTGTATTATCCTTAAATACATTCTCTTGATCAATTTCATCATCACTGTCATCACTAACCATCTCCATATTGTCGAATTTGAGGCTCTCATGGTAATCTCCATCTTTCAGTCCTTCAATCTTTTTATCATCAAACACAACATGTATTGATTCCACAACAATGTTTGTTCTCAGATTGTAGACTCTATATGCTTTACCAACAGCATATCCAACAAAAATTCCTTCATCTGCTTTAGCATCAAACTTCCCATTTTGATCAGTTTGATTTTTCAGAATATAGCATTTGCAGCCAAAGACATGAAGAAAGTTTAGAGTTGGCTTTTTGTTCTTGAACAATTGATAGGGAGTCATGCATCTTGCTTGATTAACCAAAGAAATATTCTGAGTGTAACATGCAGTATTTACAGCTTCAGCCTAGAAATATGTTGGTAACTTAGATTCTTCAAGCATTGTCCTTGCAGCTTCAATAAGTGATCTGTTCTTCCTTTCCACTACTCCATTCTGTTGTGGAGTCCTTGCTACTGAAAACTCATGCAGAATCCCATTTTCCTCACAAAATGCTCTCATGACTGAATTTTTGAACTCAGTTTCATTGTCACTCCTGATTCTTCTGACCTTGAAATCAGGATGATTATTGACTTGCCTTATGTGATTGATAATGATTTCACTAGCCTCATCTTTAGACTTTAGGAAATATGTCCAAGAGAACTTTGAGAAATCATCTACAATTACTAGGAAAAATCTTTTCCTTGAGATTGACAACACATTGACTGGTCCAAACAAGTCCGTGTGAAGCAGTTGCAAAGGCTCTTCAATTGTTGAATCAAGTTTCTTCCTGAATGATGCTTTAATCTGCTTCCCTTTTTGGCAAGCATCACACAGTCCATCCTTAGAAAACTCCACTAGAGGAATGCCTCTTGTAACGCCCCAAATCCGGGGTCAAGATTTGGTGTTACTAAACCATTATTACATAAAGTAAAGAAATAAACAAATAACCCCTTGAGTCCGGATCTTTTACAGGTTATGGTATGAAACAAGAATCTAACCTTCTACAACTCACTTCAACTATAATACAAGTGTAAATACCTTTGAACTAATGCTCTTGTCACATTCTTCTAACACCTTCAACCTCTCGCAATGGAAATTTCTCTAACTTTGCTGTCTATCAAAGCTATTCACTTCAATCCTTATATGTTTCTGGCAGAAATAAGAATTGACAAAGCAAGAGTGAGCCAAAATGCCCAGCAAGTATATATATTTTGAGTTTCAAGCATTAAAATCAAAGAAAACTTCCGGATAAAATCTCTGAAATATTTTGAAGAGCAAAACACGAAATTATTTAAAGGATATACTTCGTTATCTTAAAATTAATTTGATTTGCATTGCTATAAATTATATAGAAAATAATGACATTTTATAAGAGCTTCAGAGATCGCGTGTTTTCAAAATAACTTCTGGTAACACTTCATACTTGAGCAACGAATGCGATAACTATTCATAAAACGACGTTCAAGAAATTCCTAACTATTCAGTATCCATCATTATCGACTAAGTTTCCATAGACTTAGCCTACTAAACCATCCTGATAAGGACGGGTTGAATAATTAAGAAGATCCCAATTCATTCAAGATTCTAATCATCACTGAGCAACTAATGCTGCAGCAACAATCTGAACTTCGAATTCATTTATAAACATTGTAATTTTCCGAAACTTAATGTTAAGAAAGAATAGCATTAATCCATAATCATAAAATTTTTGAGAGAGAATGTCGTTAATAGCGATCAACAACAAATTAGACTGGATACTAGTTCTAACATATGCACTATACCCTACTGATCAGTCAGGATACAGTGCAGATCTATACCCAATTGTATAGGTCCATTCAGGTACCTAGGCACTAAGGCCCATATCGAGGCACCAGTCATATCCCGGTCCTCAGGATTAAGACACACTCAATCCCCAAAATATCACTATCCAACCCGTAGAGTGTTTTGATGTCAAATCATTTAGAATTCAAAACATCCCAATTCAGGGTTCGCAAATAACCCGAAAGAATGGGTATTTGCTCAAGAGAGCAATCGAGTTATATGAACAATAATAAACGAACATGCATAATATGAGTAATTGCAGCGAAATATAAAACAGTTAACTATTCTGAATTTAGAATAGGAGCGAATAAATATTTGCAATATTTAAAAGAAAATTCACGAATACTTGCAATATTTAAAAAGAAAAATCATGAATACTTGCCTTAATCAGCTTTAACCGTTATTACTGGTTGACTTTGGTTCGACTTTGACCGTTCAGCTTTATCGTCCACCTACTATCCTATTCTCGATACGATCCCAACATTCGGATCCTTTGGTTGGAACTTCGTTGATCTCGATATCTAATCTCTAGATCATTCCTAGTCCGATGTCACGTCTCGGGTCTTCCGTCTAAAACCTACAGGGTTGAAATACCCTAACTCAGATAACCGCTTAAACTTAACATCAAATTGTCATCCTATTCTACCCATATGATTTCATAACCGAATTCATATTTATATGTATTATCAAAATACACATAGCAGTTATGGTTCACATCTTCGAAATTCGGTTCAGTATTTATTTTCAGAAAATACGTATACTCATCATTTTGAAAAACAGGGTAATTGATTGTTTATAAATTATCTTGTCTCAATCGCAGTCCAGTTCATATAATATAATTATATATGATTATTCGACGTCTCCGATAATTATAGGTTACGTTCACGATATTTTGGAATTAATTTCCCGAAAATCGGGCAGCGCCTCCTTTGTTTATCGGCCTACCCGTCGAGATCAAATAGACGTCAATCACAACATATCAACCACCAGTCATCCAATTTACAATCCATATGCCAATCCCAATCACCAATACAATTCAGTTATTAACCATTTTCATTCATTTCGAAATTTATTTTATAAACTAATTTTATTCGTTTTCGTTTCATAATTATTATTACGAACTAATTTATTTAATTAATAACTGTAGGACTCAGATAAAAATCATCATCGTCCACCGTCGGCTCGCCAAGGCTCATCGCCGACGGCAGTAAAGTTCGTCGGTACTCGATAAATTTCGGGTTTCCATACGAACTTCACCGATTTAATAAAATAATTTTTACCAACATTGAATAGTTTATTTCATAAAATCAGTCAATTATTCCTGCACAATAATAAAATATAATAAGCAAGTCAAACAACAGCAGCACCGCAACAAGTCACACAACTGAACCCAAACAGGTACACGCGCACTACACGCGCGCCTAATTGGAAAACAGGAGCACGGCCGGTAACAGGAAACAAATGACAACAACAGGACAGACAACACACGCAGCTCGAAACTCCGGCCGCCTCGCCGGAAAAAAGACCGGCGGCAACCGGAAAAACGGGCGACACCTCGACACACCCACGATACACAGTATACACAACACAGACACGCACGGAACACATATAGATACACATAATCGAGCACACATAATCGCCACCGCCACCACACCGGAAAACCGGCGGCGACAGTGGCCGCAAAGGGAAGAAATGGCGACGAAACAAAAAGAACAGGCGACATAGGAATTACCGGGCAAATAAAGCAAACGGGGGTGAAAGAAACAGAGGGATATGGAGATTGTGAGAGAGAACAGAGAGAGATTTGATTCGAGAGAGACGACAGGGGGGTGGGGGGATTTGGGGGTAGAATTAGGTTTTTCTATTTTTTTTCTTTTCATTATTATCTCGATTTGCATCGAAATTTTCGTTTTAAACAAATAACCTATGAGTAATAATAATCCGAGAATTTATCCGAACATAATTTTAAAATTTCCGAAGAAATTTTAAAATTCTCAAAATATTTAAAAGTTAATAGAATCGAAATTTCCATAATTTTTGAAGCATTTCCAAATTAATTACTGATTTTACAATTTAATGAAATCAGGAAATCATTTAAAATTAAATAATTAATAAAATATTGATTTCTAACTTTTATAAACCCCTAAAAATAATAAATAAAGTTATAAAACAATAAGAATAATTTTAGAGATAATTTTAGCATTTTTAAGAATAAATATTCAATAAAATCACTTTAAAATGAATTAAATGCATACAGCTTGATAATAAATTATAAAATTAATCTTCGCATCCAACAATTCACAGACAATTGATAATACAACAACACATAGCTGACAGAACCATCACATATTTTATTTATTTAATAATTCAATAATTACATTTACATATTGGATCCGAAAATAGGTTACTTAGCCTCTAAGTAACTAACAGACGATACGATTTTTAATATCAAATTTGGATGAATATCAAAACAGAGTTTCCTATAAAATAATTTATATGAAATTAAGGTGATAATGTCTCGCCTTTTGACAATACGGATTCTTATTGATATATAAAATGATTTGCATATCGAAAATTTCACACCGGGACTCGTATAGGTCAAACCGTACCCCGATCGAAAAAGTCAAAACATGAAAAGTGTTCAGAATTATCAGATTAGGTTAGGAAGGAGTTTTCGGAATAGTTTCGGGTTGTAAAAACGCAAAAGCGACTGAAGTGGGACGATTTCTGATTTTAAAAATAAATTTTATAATTATGTAAGAATAATCATTATCAATTCTATAAATTCTTATAAAATCATATAATAATCCAAAAATTACCAGAAAAATACCAAAATTATCTAGATTTAATTCTGGATAATTAAAAATTAAAAAATCTAAATTTTATCAGAAATAAACATCCAGATATTAATATCAATTATCAAATAATTCACCAAAATTCACATAAAATCACATAATAATTATTTATTGATAAAAATAAATACATAATATTTCCCGGGCGTTACATTCTTCCCCCTTAAAAGGATTCTGTCCTCAGAATCATGCTAAGGAACAGACCATGCTGCTTCTCAAGTATCTTTCTTATAATTTCTCAGTTCTCATCACATTAATCAGAACTCAACGGCCTTTTACCGTCATCAACTCTATCAGTTGCTCATGCAACCCCTAACTCAATCTCTACTTTATACATTTGAAGCTAAATGAATTTTCGTAATCATACACACATTAATGTCTTATAGATTCATTATACCGGTGACAACAAGACCAACTCATCCATACTCATTCTATCTATCTCATTGCCTCAAAGGACTAACTTAATTCATACTAATCTTCTTTTCTTTCCACTTCTAATAGTTCGTGTTCATGAACTTTCTATTTTCACTGACTGTTCTATTCTACTTTTCATATCTCCTTCTGTTCGATTAGCCTGACCTATGATCGTTTCCAATCGTATTTGAGAATTCTTAATCGGTCTCTTGCATTTTCTATCCGTCTGCACCCGATGTCCTGAGTTCATGACGTCTGATGCTTCGAATGGTTCTACATCTATTCAAAAGTTAAAAAGAAAAATCTCGGCAATTGCATCTACTCACCATTTGGTAGCATAATTCTATTTTTATTATTTTTTTTCAATCACTATCGAGTATATTCATTGAGCGAGAATCTGTTACTATTTGAAAGGAAATATATTAATTTGAAACGGAATGAACCAAACTTTATTCAAAACCCGGTCTCTTGGGTACTAATACTCATTTTATTGTCATATCAAATTAGATATCAATACGAACTTTGATGCTCACAATGTTTCCTACTGATGCATTAATACCACTTTTGATATTCAACAACAAATTAAGTATCAGCATAACCCAGAAGACGGATCAAAACCTATTCTTCAATTCCTAGCTTTTCCAATGCTTTTAACCATTTCCGAACAATCTTAATGGTGTTTACTCTTTTCTTTCTATATGAACATCTGTTTCTAAATGGATCTTTCCTGTTTGGAATTTACCCACACACTGGAGCTCATAATCAATTATAACCAGAATTCATATCTTTGAAGCTGAGAATACCGCTGTTATTTTCCCACTCTTCGTAAGCATATCTTCAGGCGTTCAACTTGGTCTTCCTTAGTCCTTGAACTAGCGAGGATGTTATTAATAAATCCAATCACACTATCCCAATACTCCTAGTACATTGTGTCCACTTAATCTTCAAATTTAAGATTTCTGATACTCGATGCGTAACTTCATACTTCCATTCTCTTTTTCCATGACCGCTTTTGTGCACGGCGCAAAATACTCTTTATTTCATTAGTTCTTCATTCTCATCATTCATTATCTCTTATAGCAAATTTCTTTTTCTTAGTAATATTAATTTATTTACTATTGGATAAGTCATTCATGGGGTTCGCACTGGGATGAAGGCTTTTATTTATACTATTTAAATTTTTATTAACAAAATTGTCGAATTTCCTTGGTAGTTATTTCCTTAGATTTGCTTGACGTATCACAGATCACGTGTTTGACTTCTCTTCATTAATTATCATCTCTTTTCCTGAGTTCCCATGCGGACTTCATCAATCTCCGTCGTTCATTGGATGCTTGAATTTGCGAGCTTTCCGTTATTCTACCGCGACTTCCATTTAATCGCCGTTCAAAAGAAGTGTACATTCAAATCTTCCATTAATTCGTCATTCGATATGGGTATACATCCAAGTTCTTGCTGGAATGTCATTATAAATGATAAAATCTCTTGGTTTGGTCTTACATCTCCTGTCCTTGAAAACGCTCTTCTTGTTTATCGCAAGGCTTATTCATTTAAATAAAATCTCACACATGTCTGCAGTAGCATCTCGCTAATTCTACTAAACTTTCCACTTTTACTAATGTCATTACTTCCTCAAAATTTCTAATTGCTTTGATTTCGGATCTGAAAACATGTTAGAGCTTGACTCAATCTAATTGGAATCGATCTCCATTTAACTAACCATCAGTTGGTAAAGTTGATCAATTAACTCCTTTAGCTGATCACTTAAACCAAATGCTGACGAGCTAACTGGAATCAAAGACCAATTATATAAAGTCAGTTTGGTCATAACAACTTTCTCAAGAACCGAGATCACAATTATTTGGAATGCTGACGAAAACGACAATATACTTCTTTATTCTTGAACGTAAGAAATTTCTGAAAATTTGGGCAGCACTTCCCCTACACCATTGACTACCAGTCGGACTTACGCCGACACCATCAATCAACCAAAATCATCAATTCCCACAATGATTAATATAACCTTACATTTCTTAATTCTTTTAAAATATTACGAACTGTCCTTAATGAATTCAAGGTTTGATTTCATGATTCTGTTAATTTATTTCTGACCATTATTAATCGGTTTATCTTTTAATAACTGCGCATGGTCTCCATTATTACCGTCACAATCTGGTAGAAACTCAATCGTTAGATCATTATTTCTTGAAAAGTTTCACAATCGAGTCACCATTGCTTCATCTCCACTTATGGCTTCGTATCGAACTCTCGTCACTGACTCGGGTTTGAGCATTAAATTCACAATCACTTATTTACGCAAGTTAGAGAACTTCATAATTTCTTGAAGAACACTTTCGAAGTTTGATTACATTTAAGATTGCTCCCATCTTGAATCTTCACGACAAGTATTTTCCAGCGACGAAAGGATGTTTCACGTCGTAATTGCATGTCTGAGTTATTGTTCAGAATTTCCTTGATCTTTGGTTGTCGTCCCGATACTCGCTTACTCCATTTGAAGCACACAACTTTACTTCCCTATTTCGTAATTAATGTACGATTCGCTAACCATTCATTTCGCGTCGAAACCCTCTGGTTTGAAGTGCATTACATTAACGCAATCTACTCGATGAGATACTCATAATATAAACAACTGTCTGACTTGATATCTTCGCCATGTCCACATTTGTCGGTGTATCCATTTTTCCTCGCTTGTAGATGTCCACCATTTGTCGATTTGCAGTCATATTTATGTTCGTTGTATTGTTCCACGTATCACACTATTTCATTTCTTATGAAATCGTCAGAGAACAGACTTTTTGCAAAAGGAGAGTTTGTGAATATGATTTTGATTGAAAAATGGAATAAGGAATAAAAATGCAACATCCGATTGAAAGAATTTGTAAATCAAAAAATTGAAGGAAGAAAAATGAGTGAAGAATGAGACAACCATATTCATACTCAAGATGGCCAGTCTTTCATACTATATGGCATACAACACATGATTAGGTGGCGTCCCACCTGACTTTTCGTCATTTCGACAAAACGTCATATCACAATACTGTTGTCTCAATCAGAAATCAATAGTTTGAGAAAGGAAACAATTCAGAAGGAATATATAAAAAAATTTCTTTCATTTCCGCCTCATATAATTTATCAACAGAAGAAGCTCAGACATATTCGAATCAAGATAAACATATACTATCGTATTAGAAGAAAGAATATCAGTGTTGATCGCCTTCCATGCTTCACCTATATTTGCCTTCAGGATCGTGCGAATACAGGTTCACGATTCAAGTCACATCATTGCTTCGAAGTGCTGTCTGGAAATGCCTTTACATCAAATGCTTCAATGATTTGATCTTAATCGCGTCCTCCCGAAATTTATAATCACGGCTTCAGATTTCATCTATATCGCGTAGAATACCCATCGATCACGCAATGCCTCAATTTCGTCGATAAAAATACGATTCTGCCATTTCCTTCAATCATCCTCCGTTCATTCGAATCACGAATCTCGTTAAATTTTAATAATTTCATGAATTGGAGTAAATAATATTTTAATATGTTGATTTAATTATTGATTTTATTAAACAATGTTTACTTTCATTTTTCACAACAAACCTTAAATCTTCTCCCCGCTGGTGGGTCTACTTGGCCTTCTGAATTAACACACTGAGTCTAATTTCATTCTTCTTTTTAGGTCATTTTCTGTTTATAATAACAAGAACTTAAGTAGCACCTTGACAACCAAATTGTAAAACTTATTTCATGCAAAATCTTTTGAAAGTTGATTAAGGAAATCTTTTCCAAAATCTCATTTTTAAAGTTTTGAAAAAATCAGATATTTGGTCGTCATTACTATATAAGTTACTTGTTATTTTCCTGATTTACCAATGAAATGTCTAATTAAAAGAATGCCCATGTAAGGGTCTCTTCACTTTGGTACCTCTTCTATATTTCCTCGGACTCCGCTCACACTTACTTGTCGCAAATACTCATTCGAATCATTTTATTCGCAATTCTATCGCAACGCTGTCATTTAGTACTATCTTTGACATTCTTGTCGTCACTCTTGTCGTTATGCTCAGAACCACGCATGCGATTCAACATTCTGTTTGTAGATAGGGTCGTACCTCCTTGCTAGACTTTCCTATACCCAATAAGGTAGATATTATTCCTTGCGCAGCTCTCGATACGTGATAAGAACATTTTCGTAACAGTGGTGCCTTCAAAACGTGCAATGTTGGTTCTTCATCCGCTTCCATCAACTGGTTGCTACCGACGTGGTACGCGTCGTAATACCTAATTTGAAGTTAAATCGTAACTTTTCTTACACAAATTCCCATAAGAATCGACCGCATAGTCTTCAAAACCACATGAAAAGTAGGGTAACATACCCAATCTCCGTCGATCCTTCGATTCCTTAATATACCTATATGTTATGATATTCACCTTATACTTTCTCAACGATCCTATCTTAGCAACTCCAGATCGGATCTTCTAAATCTAATTCGCACTCAACTCAACTTAACCTGAGTATGCCTAGGGTCTTTCCTATCCTGTACAATCTATCATTCCTATCTTACTCTCACCTATTCTTATTTCAGTGACCAATAACCTGCAGCTCTGATGCCAAACTGTAACGCCCCAAATCCGGGGTCAAGATTTGGTGTTACTAAACCATTATTACATAAAGTAAAGAAATAAACAAATAACCCCTTGAGTCCGGATCTTTTACAGGTTATGGTATGAAACAAGAATCTAACCTTCTACAACTCACTTCAACTATAATACAAGTGTAAATACCTTTGAACTAATGCTCTTGTCACATTCTTCTAACACCTTCAACCTCTCGCAATGGAAATTTCTCTAACTTCTGCTGTCTATCAAAGCTATTCACTTTAATCCTTATATGTTTATGGAAGAAATAAGAATTGACAAAGCAAGAGTGAGCCAAAATGCCCAACAAGTATATATATTTTGAGTTTCAAGCATTAAAATCAAAGAAAACTTCCGGATAAAATCTCTGAAATATTTTGAAGAGCAAAACACGAAATTATTTAAAGGATATACTTCGTTATCTTAAAATTAATTTGATTTGCATTGCTATAAATCACATAGGAAATAATGACATTTTATAAGAGCTTCAGAGATTGCGTGTTTTCAAAATAACTTCTGGTAACACTTCATACTTGAGCAACGAATGCGATAACTATTCATAAAATGACGTTCAAGAAATTCCTAACTATTCAGTATCCATCATTATCGACCAAGTTTCCATAGACTTAGCCTGCTAAACTAGCCAGATAAGGACGGGTTGCATAATTAAGAAGATCCCAATTCATTCAAGATTCTAATCATCACTGAGCAACTAATGCTGCAGCAACAATCTGAACTTCGAATTCATTTATAAACATTGTAATTTTCCGAAACTTAATGTTAAGAAAGATTAGCATTAATCCATAATCATAAAATTTTCGAGAGAGAATGTCGTTAATAGCGATCAACAACAAATTAGACTGGATACTAGTTCTAACATATGCACTATACCCTGCTGATCATTCAGGATACAGTGCGGATCTATACCCAATTGTATAGGTCCATTCAGGTACCTAGGCACTAAGGCCCATATCGAGGCACCAGTCATATCCCGATCCTCAGGATTAAGACTTACTCAATCCCCAAAATATCACTATCCAGCCCGTAGAGTGTTTTGATGTCAAATCATTTTGAATTCAAACATCCCAATTCAGGGTTCGCAAATAACCCGAAAGAATGGGTATTTGCTCAAGAGAGCAATCGAGTTATAGGAACAATAATAAACGAACATGCATAATATGAGTAATTGCAGCGAAATATAAAACAATTAACTATTCTGAATTTAGAATATAAGCGAATAAATATTTGCAATATTTAAAAGAAAATTCACGAATACTTGCAATATTTAAAAAGAAAAATCATGAATACTTGCCTTAATAAGCTTTAACCGTTATTACTGGTTGACTTTGGTCCGACTTTGACCGTTTGGCTTTATCGTCCACCTACTATCCTATTCTCGATACGATCCCAACATTTAGACCCTTTGGTTGGAACTTCGTTGATCTCGATGTCAATCTCTAGATCATTCCTAGTCCGATGTCACGTCTCGGGTCTTCCGTTTAAAACCTACAGGGTTGAAATACCCTAATTCAGATAACCGCTTAAACTTAACATCAAATCGTCATCCTATTTTACCCATACAATTTCATAACCGAATTCATATTTATATGTATTATCGAAATACACATAGCAGTTATAGTTCACATCTTCGAAATTCGGTTCGGTATTTATTTTCAGAAAATACGTATACTCGTCGTTTTGAAAAACAGGGTAATTGATTATTTATAAATTATCTTGTCTCAATCGCAGTCTAGTTCATATAATATAATTATATATGATTATTCGACGTCTCCGATAATTATAGGTTACGTTCCCGATATTTCGGAATTAATTTCCCGAAAATCGGGCAGCGCCTTCTTTGTTTATCGGCCTATCCGTCGAGATCAAATCGACGTCAATCACAACATATCAACCACCAATCATCCAATTTACAATCCATACGCCAATCCCAATCACCAATACAATTCAGTTATTAACCATTTTCATTCATTTCGAAATTTATTTTATAAACTAATTTTATTCGTTTTCGTTTCATAATTATTATTACGAACTAATTTATTTAATTAATAACTGTAGGACTCAGATAAAAATCATCATCGCCCACCGTCGGCTCACCGAGGCTCATCGCCGACGGCAGTAAAGTTCGTCGGTACCCGATAAATTTCGGGTTTCCATAAGAACTTCACCGATTTAATAAAATAATTTTTACCAACATTGAATAATTTATTTCATAAAATCAGTCAATTATTCCTGCACAATAATAAAATATAATAAGCAAGTCAAACAACAGCAGCACCGCAACAAGTCACACAACTGAACCCAAACAGGTAGACGCGCACTACACGCACGCCTAATCGGAAAACAGGAGCACGGCCGGTAACAGGAAACAAACGACAACAACAGGACAGACAACACACGCAGCTCGAAACTCCGGCCGCCTCGCCGGAAAAAAGACCGGCAGCAACCGGAAAAACGGGCGACACCTCGACACACCCACGATACACAGTACACACAACACAGACACGCACGGAACGCATATAGATACACATAATCGGGCACTCATAGTCGCCACCGCCACCACACCGGAAAACCGGCGGCGACAGTGGTCGCAAAGGGAAGAAACGATGACGAAACAAAAAGAACAGGCGACATAGGAATTACCGGGCAAAGAAAGCAAACTGGGGTGAAAGAAACAGAGGGATATGGAGATTGTGAGAGAGAACAGAGAGAGCTTTGATTCGAGAGAGAAGACAGGGGGGGATTTGGGGGTATAAATAGGTTTTTCTATTTTTTTTTCTTTTCGTTATTATCTCGATTTGCATCAAAATTTTCGTTTTAAACAAATAACCTACGAGTAATAATAATCCGAGAATTTATCCGAACATATTTTAAAAATTCCCGAAGAAATTTTAAAATTCTCAAAATATTTAAAATTTAATAGAATCGAAATTTCCATAATTTTTGAAGCATTTCCAAATTAATTACTGATTTTACAATTTAATGAAATCACGAAATCATTTAAAATTAAATAATTAATAAAATATTGATTTCTAACTTTTATAAACCCCTAAAAATAATAAATAAAGTTATAAAACAATAAGAATAATTTTAGAGACAATATTAGCATTTTTAAGAATAAATATTCAATAAAATCACTTTAAAATGAATTAAATGCATACAGCTCGATAATTAATTATAAAATTAATCTTCGCATTCAACAATTCACAGACAATTGATAATACAGCAACACATAGCTGACAGAACCGCCACATATTTTATTTATTTAATAATTCGATAATTACATTTATATATTGGATCCGAAAATAGGCTACTTAGCCTCTAAGTAACTAAAAGACGATACGATTTTTAATATCAAATTTGGATAATTATCAAAACATAGTTTCCTATAAAATAATTTATATGAAATTAAGGTGATAATGTCTCGCCTTTTGAGAATACGGATTCTTATTGATATATAAAATGATTTGCGTATCGAAAATTTCACACCGGGACTCGTATAGGTGAAACCGTACCCCGGATCGAAAAAGTCAAAACATGAAAAGTGTTCAGAATTATCAGATTAGGTTATGAAGGAGTTTTTGGAAGAGTTTCGGGTTGTAAAAACGCAAAAGCGACTGAAGTGGGAGGATTTCTGATTTTAAAAATAAATTTTATAATTATGTAAGAATAATCATTATCAATTCTATAAATTCTTATAAAATCATATAATAATCCAAAAATTACCAGAAAAATACCAAAATTATCTAGATTTAATTCTGGATAATTAAAAATTAAAATATCTAAATTTTATCAGAAATAAACATCCAGATATTAATATCAATTATCAAATAATTCACCAAAATTCACATAAAATCACATAATAATTATTTATTGATAAAAATAAATACATAATATTTCCCGGGAGTTACACCTCTGACCAGTTCTTTCTTTACTAGTTCATTCATGGTCTTGAAGTTTAAATGGGATAGCTTCTTGTGCCATAGCCAACTTTCATCCTGACTTGCTTTACTGAGAAGACAAGTTACAGATTCTGCATTAGATGAGTTAAAATCAGCTAGGTACACATTTCCTTTTCTCACACCAGTGAGAACCACTTTGTTGCTTCTTTTATTAGTCACAACACATGCTTCTGAGTTGAAGGTTACTGAATTGCCTTTATCACAAATCTGGCTGATACTCAACATATTGTGTTTGAGACCTTCCACTAAAGCAACCTCCTCAATGATGACATTGTCCTTTGAAATCAAGCCATATCCCACAGTAAAACCCTTGCTGTCATCTCCAAAAGTAATACTTGGGCCAGCTCTCTCCTTGAACTCTGTGAGCAGGGTAGAATCACCAGTCATATGTCTTGAACAACCACTATCCAAGTACCAAAGATTCTTTCTATTTCCCTGCACACATCAAAATCAAATCAAGTTGATTTTGGTACCCAAGTTTCCTTGGGTCCTGCCTTGTTAGCTTTCTTTTTCTGTTTCCTAGGCTTTATCTCATTTGACTTGGGAATTTCAGATTCATCCTTAGTCAGTTG
This sequence comes from Apium graveolens, assembly GCF_009905375.1. Classification (NCBI taxonomy): domain Eukaryota; kingdom Viridiplantae; phylum Streptophyta; class Magnoliopsida; order Apiales; family Apiaceae; genus Apium; species Apium graveolens. The sequence continues at coordinate 50,243,293 of NC_133656.1, forward strand.
AGTTGGGCCTTTAAAACCATTCGTTGCAACAGAATTATCATGCATATTATGACTAACAGGAAATGGCATGCTATGTGTAAATATGTTATTCTAGTAAGGCATGCTAAATGGCATTTGTGGCATACTATATGCAGCATAATAAGGATTAGGTGCAAATGGCATATTAGCAAACTGTGCATTCATGTTCTGTGTAGACATATCATTAACAGGCATGGGAGGCATGACATTCATGATAGGAAATTGAGGTTGCACAAACATGGAAGTAGGCATGGCAGATTTGCAATTAACAGACAAATGATTTACACTACCACACTTGACACAGATTTTTCTAGGAGCATATTTATCAGGTGTGTAGTTATTGTGTTTGTTAATCCCTACTTTACCATTCCTATTGTTTTTCTTTTTAGTCTCTGTTTTTACCTCAATCTTTTCAAGTCTGTCACTTAACTATTTGACAGTCATGTGACCAACATTAGCCTTTTTCCCTTTCTTAACTTGACTCGACTCTCGTGAAACAAATTTCTTGGAAACAGACCCATACTTCTCATTCAGCTTAACTAGTTTGGCTTTACTGATGGGCTTGCTCAAAGCCGACGGATGATGATTTTCATTAATCAACGGATAACACTTTTTGTTATCCGACGGATAATCCTCATCATCTGTCGAGTCTACATCTGTTAGCAGTCCATCTACCAAATTAGGTTCTAGTTTCTCTTTGTTCTTTTTCAGGCTTCATCACAGAAGGACTCGATTCCTTGAACTTTGTTGATTTGAGCATGGACATCCCTGGATGTTTTCCATGCCTTAATCACCTCTTGTTCACGCTCGAGCTGCTTCTTCAAAATTTCTTCCTTTTTCAAGGACTCAGTTAATTCCTCCTTAGCAATCTTACACTCAATTCTTAATTTCTCAAAATCAATAAACTGAGACTCAAGCACATTATTCCTCTCACTCAAAAACAAATTATTTTATTTGATTTTAGCATTTTCTTTAGTAAGAGACTTAAGTGTAACACGCAAGTGATATAACTCTGTAGACATGTCATTAATGGCATCATTACACTCAACTTTAGATAAATGTGCAAGGTTTATAGTAATTACCTGATTGCTTGAGGAACTTGTCTCTGTCTCATCAGACTTGGCCATTAGGGCTAGATTGACATAGCTGACATCTTCATCTTCATCCAGACCATCTGCTGCCCAGTCATTTTCTTGTGTAATAAAAGCCCTTTCCTTTTGCTTGAGTAGATCAAAGTATTTTTGCTTATAATCCACGGACTCAAACCTTTTCTTACTGGAATCTGACTTCCTACACTCACTGGAAAAATGCCCTGCCAAGCCACATTTGAAACACTTGAATTTTGACTTATCCACCATGTTTCTATTTGGCTTGGCTGCTCCAAAGTTCTTCTTGAACTTGAGCTTGGCAAATCTCCTGGAAAGAAATGCTAGGTGTTCATCAATGTCCTCCATGTCATCCTGGCTCAAAGAATCTTCACTCTCTACTGCAAGCCCCTTGCCCTTGTTCTCACAGACCTTTGAAGTTAATTCAACATCTTCCATCTTCACTTCCTTCTCCTTTTCCAACTCAGCAACTAGTGCAATGGATCCCCCTTTCTTCTTTCCTCTCTCCATCCTTTCATCCTGCTCTATTTCAAGCTCATAGGTTTTCAGGATGCCATACAGTCTCTCCAAAGTAAACTTCTTATAATCTTGTGAGTTTCTTAATGAGACTGTCATTGGTTTCCATTCCTTTGGAAGAGATCTTAGGAATTTCAGATTAGAGTCTTTTGTCTGATAGACCTTTCCATGCAACTTGAGAGCATTTAGTAGTTTCTGAAATTTACTAAAGATGTCAGTGAGAGACTCACTTTCTTCATTATGAAAATGCTCATATTGCTGAATCAGGAGCTGCATCTTGTTTTCTCTAACTTGCTCAGTGCCATCACAGATAATCTGTATTGTATCCCAGACTTCCTTGGCAGTTTTACAGTTGATAATGTTGTCAAACATATCTCCATCAACTCCATTAAACAGGATATTCATGGCCTTTTTATCCTTCCTGACTTGTTCAATGTCAGGATCAGACCATTCATGCCTTGGCTTGGGAACTGATGGCTCGTTTCCTATTGCAGCTCTCATTGGAACATGAGGGCCTCTTTCTATGCAGTCCACATAGGCCTCATCTTGAGAAAGCATGTGAAGATGCATCTTTACCTTCCAATGATGGTAATTATCTTTATCCAGAAAAGGGATCTTGACTCCAACATCCTTCTTGTTCATCTTGCTGTATTGTTTTGATCTTTAAACTCTTTGTAAGTTAAGAGCTTGCTCTGATACCAATTGTTAGTCCCTTAACAATATGACAAGAATTACAGAAGGGGGGTTGAATGGAATTCTTGAAACTTTTTCTTCAAATAAAATGTTCAAACTCGAATATAAATATAAGTGTATTGATTAGCACAATGCGGAATAAAAACTTAAGTGAATCAAAACACAAGTAATTCAAAACAAGAGTCTCTAAAAACTTTCTGGTGGATTTGAATGATTCCACCAGAGATATATATTATATATCGAGAGAACTCTGTGTGCAAGAATGCTCACAGCTGCTTACAAATATGAACTACTGAGAATACAGAGAAATGCTAATAATTCTGCTTACAAATGTTTCTCACTTTTTGTATCTCAGATCTATGTTTCTATTTGCTACTTCTTGGTTTATATATTACCAAGATTACAAAGTCAAAAGATATAATCATTATAAAAACTATTGGGTCTAATGCTTTGCTACTTGGTTCTCTATTACCCAGTTAATAGGCTTCCTCATTCCATTTGCATACACTTCGACGCATGTGACTATGCTGTCACTGTCAACTGATATTTGAATTCTTTATCCATTGAGTACATGATCATCCGTCAAGTTTATGATCATCCATTGATGGCTTTATTGATCATCCGTCGACTGCTATATTGAACATCCGTTGATAGCCATTTGATCATCCGTCGATGGCTTTGCAATCATCCGTCGGTAGCTATTTTGGCACTTGACTTCATTTCATTTATACAAAATTACAAGACATCATTTATGTACAATTAATCAATCTATTCTGCATATCTAGTTAAAGTCAATCATGACTTATATGCTACTACAGAATCTATACAAAGGTGTATGCGGAAATGTGCTACAGACTCATTATTACATAAGCTACTCACTCGATGGATAATAAGTCATCATCCGTCGGGACTGTAATGAGTTATCCGTCGGGACTATAATTCTTATCCGTCGAGTGCTACATTATTTCACTAAGTAAAATCTACTTAGGTGTTTTGTTCATGTAATCATCAAGTACACAACATATGCACAACAATGATGTGTGATGCAAGTGATTATATAGTGGGAGCAGTTCTTGGGCTGTGAAAGACTAATATCTTTCATGTGGTCTACTATGCCAGTAAGACGCTAAATGGAGCCCAAATGAATTACACCACTACTGAGAAGGAGCTCTTGGCTATAGTTTTTGGTTTCAAAAAATTTCGATCTTATCTACTTGGGACAAAGGTGACAGTGTTCACTGATCATGCTGCCATCCGCTATCTGGTCTCAAAGAAGGATTCAAAGCCTAGACTTATTCGTTGGGTTCTCTTGCTACAAGAATTCGAGTTAGAGATCAATGATCGAAAATGTATTGAAAATCAAGTAGCTGACCATCTCTCTAGATTGGAGAATCCCGAGTCTACTTCACATGATAAGACATTGATCAATGAATCTTTCCGGATGAGCAGTTGTTCGCAATTCAAGAGGAAGAGCCATGGTTCGTAGACATTGTGAACTATCTTGTTAGCAATATAATGCCTCCTAATATGAATGTGGCTCAAAAGAAGAAGTTTCTGCATAAGGTGAAGTGGTACATGTGGGATGAACCATATTTGTTTAGACAAGGAGCTGACCAGATCATCAAGAGATGTATCCCATTCTGTGAGACGGAGGGGATATTACGAGACTGTCATTCCACAGTTTATGGTGGACATTATGGTGGTGAAAAGACAGCAGCTCGTATTCTTCAAGCAGGTTTTTTCTAGCCTACATTGTTTAAAGATGCACATCAGTTCTTTTTAAGGTGTGATTGTTTCCAAAGAGTTGGGAATCTTACCAGAAAGGACGAGATGCCTTTAAATGTGATGCTTGAAGTTGAGGTCTTCGATGTTTGGGGAATCGATTTCATGGGACCATTTATCTCATCCTGCAATAATCAGTACATCTTGTTGGCAGTCGATTGTGTCTCAAAATGGTTAGAAGTCAAGGCTCTACCGACTAATGATGCAAAGGTAGTGTTGAGTTTTCTTCATATATAAGCAGATATTCACAAGGTTTGGAATGCCACGAGTTATCATAAGTGATGAAGGGTTGCACTTCTGCAATCGTAAGTTCACTTCTATGATGCAACGCTACTATGTGAATCAACGCATTGCTACTTCCTATCATCCACAAACTAATGGTCAACCTGAAGTGTCTAATAGAGAGATCTAGCGCATTCTAGAGAAGGTCATTTTTTCATCAAGGAAAGATTGGTCTTTGAAGCTCGATGAAGCTGTTTGGGCTTATAGAACAGCATACAAGTCTCCACTTGGGATGCCCCCGTTTCAACTTGTCTATGGTAAGGGATGTCATTTACCTGCGGAGCTTGAGCATAAGGCTTATTGGGCATTGAAGAAGTTAAACCTTAATCTAGATGCAGCTGGGAAGAAGCGACTGCTTCAGCTAAATGAACTTGATGAATTTTGACTTCAAGCGTACGAAAATAATAAAATTTACAAGGAAAAGGTAAAAATGTGGCATGACAGGAAGCTATCGCCTAAGTCATTCGTGCCGGGGCAACAAGTTCTTATATTCAACTCTCGTCTCTGATATTTTCCTGGAAAATTGAAATCAAGGTAGTCTGGACCATTTATCATCAAAACTGTGTTTCCACATGGAGCGGTGGAGATTTTTGAGAATGATCCGGACCAAGCATTCAAAGTAAATGATCAGAGATTGAAGCACTATTATGGGGATACGGAAAACCGTGAAGTGGTTAGTGCCGTTTTATTGTCAACTTGATCGCATTACTCTACGTCAAGCTAATGACGTAAAAGAAGCGCTTCTTGGGAGGCAACCCAAGATATGAGACCATAGGACACCTTATAATTTAGTACTTTATCCAAAACCCCAAAAAAAATCTGAAAAAAGTTGGCAGAATTTTTTTTTCAGAAGCCTTGCAGGCGCCCGCCTGCACCCCTCAGGCGGCCGCGTGCTAGCAGGCGTCCGCCTGCGCCCCTGATTTTTGAAAAATTATTTTTCAGCCTATAAAAAAAATAAACAAAACAAAAACAAAATTTACAGAACCCATATCACCCATTAACCCACGACTTCTCCCGATACTTAGCCACAATCCCCACTCCTAATCAAATTCTAACCCTAATTTTGCCCTATAAATACATACAACCTCTACATACACATCCTACACACTTTCAACTCTACAAAATCTCTCCTACACACCAAACACAAACTCTCCAACTCTTATTCTCAGTTTTCATGGCCCCAAAGAGATCAGGAACTGTGGGTAGCAGCATCACCAATCCGACTGCTACTGATTTTTCGAGGAATACTGCTGCGAGGCCCCGATTGTTGGATAGGGCTGCTGAAGAAGAGTACTCCAAGCTTCTTACTAAACCGATTATGAAGGAGAGGGGGTTCTTGTCATTAGGAAGGGATGGTGAGTTACTTCCGATGATTGCTGAGAAGGAATGGATTACATTCTGCGGGTCACCTGAGGCGGTACAGATGAGTGTTGTTCACAAGTTCTATGCGAATGCCAAGGCCGACAAGAATGGGTTTTCTATTGTTCATGGGATTACTATTGATTATTATCCCGAGGCGATTCACCGTGTTATTGGGTAGCGACAAAGGAAACCACAGGAGGAGAATTGGAATGCAAGGGCCCCTGAGGATTTTGATTCGGACTTGATTATTGCTACTCTCTGTCATCCGGGCACAGTGTGGAAATTTAAAAGGGGAACCAATGATTATCATTCTTTCCCTGCTGTCATGATGAACATGTATGTTCGTGCTTGCAATGCATTTATATGTGCTAATATTCTTCCTTCTTCGCATTCACATGAGGTTACAGTGGAAAGGGCGAGATTGTTATGGGGGATTCTGAATGATGAATATTATGTGGACCTTGGTGAATTCATCTACCAAGGGATTTTGAAGTTTTTGAGGGGGAATCGCAGTACTCTATCCCGTATGCCTCTATTGTCACGAAGCTTTGCAAGGCATGTGGAGTCCAGTGGCCGTCTTATGAGCAGCTGCAGATGTCGGCCGCTCCTATTGATTCATCGACTTTGAATGCGATGCAGAAGTGGACGGGTGGAGAGCCCGAGTCACATGATTTGGGGTATCGCCTTTTGGGAGGAGTTCCAGCAGCTGGTGCTACCATGGCTAGGCCCAGTCAGGCTCAGGGAGAGGCAGGTTCTTCGAGAGAGGAGATGGTTCAGGATTGGCTGATGTCCAGTACATGAGGCTTTCCAGGAGGATGGATGCGATGTATGAGTCGCATAGTCGGTTTACGCAGGAGCTCACCCAAGCACTTGGGACTGCATTTAGAGGCCTTGGAGCTAACATCCAGTGGCCCATTTATGGTGAGGATTCTGCTTATCCACCTCCTGACACTCCACCCTCTGAGGGTGATGATGATGATGATGATTCGTCTAAGTAGGTATACCCTGTGTTCCTTTCTATTACCTTCACTGGGGAAAGTGAAGATTTTAAGTTTGGGGGTGGTAGTTAAGGAACATATTTGTGTGTGTGTCATGTAGTTGCATATTCATGATAGTTTAGTCATGTAGTTGCATATTTTTGCCATATAGTTTTTTTATATAGGTTTTTTTATTTTATAGCTTTAATTATCATGTTATATAGCTCATGCATATACCATGATCCCTTTGTGTTGCTTTATCGATTAATATGTGATATTGATGCAAGTGTAGTGATAGCGTTAGAGTGATGTTAAATCTTGTTAGGTTGGCATGCATGCTAGAAACATTTGTAATTTCACTAAGTCTTAGCGTTAGAGCATGCATGTTGAATCTTGTTAGGTTGGCATGCATGGTTCGATGGTTTTTGAGGTTAATCTATTGCTTATGCGTAGAATGCATGATAGGCACTTAATGATAAAAGACATGAAAAGATAAAAACTAGAAAAAAATTAGAATTCATTGCTAGTTGTTGCTAGACGTCAAATGGCTAGTAGCCGGCTCGTATTGTATACGAGTAGTCTAGGGTTGTGTAAGATGGAGCAAAACGCACTTGCTCAGAAATAAAAAAAATAAAAAGAAAAAGAAAGAAAAGAAAAGAAAGAAAAAAATATGGTTTAATACACAATTGATCACGAGTGAGCTCTTTGGTATTCGAGTTATTAAGTTCTTAGGGGACTTTGTGCCTAGTGACCTAAGGCTTTTATAGTCTGGGATCCGCTAACCTAACGCTCGCTAAATGGGTACCATTGCATAAGTCTTTTGTGGACCTCACTCATTGCATGATCAAATAAGAATTTGTTTTATGTGTTGAATAAAAGCATGATTCCGTAATAAAAATGTTATAAGTCACTTTGTGTCTAGAATATATTCTTCGTATAAGCTTGTGATTGCCTTGGGGATAATTAAGTTATGGTGATTGATCTAGTTTCGAAGCATATTTGTTAAGCATTCGCACACACCACGTTTCTAATTGTATGTTAGCTTGCGTGATTTGATGGATCTTTAGTCGCTTAATTGCATTTGTTGATATGTCATGTATTGGTTGGTTTAGTCATCGCGATGGGGATCGCTTCATTTATATAGTTGCATTCATGCATGTTTTATTCCGAGTTTGAGTCTATGATGCTTGAGGACAAGCATCGATTCAAGTTTGGGGGTGTGATAAGTGGCATTTTATAACACTTAGAGCGTCTCATAACGGCTTGAATTGGTGTCTTGAACTCGAGTATTTTGTGTATTTGACGCATTTTCTAGTGTTTTTGCATTTCAGGGTATAACTTGCTTTGATAGGTGGTTTTCATCAAATAAAGCTTAAGAAAGTGCTTGGAATCAGTTTAGGGGTGATGAGCGAAGAAATCAGCAAAAACAGAAGCAATTCAAGGAATTTTCCAGAAGGGTTGCAGGCGCCCGCGTGCTAGTCGCAGGCGCCCGCGTGCTAGTAGCAGGCGACCGCCTGCGTGGAGGATGCAGGCGGCCGCCTGTGTGCGGAAATTCAGATTCTGGATTTTATTAATTCGAGTCCAATTGGGCTTCTATTAGCGCTGGTTCTCTTGGGCTATTATATAAACCTTATGGGAAGACGTTTTCTTCATAGAAGAGATAATCAAGAGCGAAGGCAAGAAGATTGAGAAGACCGTTTTAGCACGCAACAACGAAGAAGAGGAAGCATACGTTTATCTTGTGACTCTTTTAATTCGTTGTAATAGTGGATGCTAGTTTTTTTTATGCTCTGAACCTTAATACTCTTGTGACGTACTTCATTATTTATTAAGTATTTTTATTAGTTTATATCGTTGTGTTATTATCATGCTTTCATATGAACCCATGGTGACGATGAGTTCTATTATGGGCTAATCGTGATCATGGGATCCTAGCGGATTTACTATGGATTTCTTTAGTTAATTGTTTAATACTTTGATATGTGGTGATTGTATGATATCTAGCATAGGTTGTGCTTATTCGTCTTATGTGCTTCGCGAACATGTAAGATAACCTGTTAATCTCTTGTGAAGCGACAGTGAATCTTGAGATTTAGAACTTGCCATGCTAGCATAGGTTCATGTATTGTATGTATGATTAGTGGGTAACTCTAACCGTTTTACTTGTCCTGTGTAATCATCATGAATAACTTGCGCTTAAATCATTATGTTGTCAAATTCTGTAGCCATATAGGGTCTCAATATAATTGATGCCTATTCAACTTCTATCTTAATTGTGGATGCTTGGTAGAATGGTATTCGTACAACGAAAGTTGGCCTTTATCAGTTTCGTGTTGTTCGATTAATATCATCACCATTACATGCTAAGGTTAATGACAATAACTATTGAATGAAGTAGTAATCAAGTTGGGATCTCATGTGTGTTTAATATTGTTAATTCAAGTGTTTAATTCTCGTAGTAATTATTAGTTAACCAATCTTAATTGTTATTATCTTGACATTGAAGAATAATCATACACTGGTGAGTAAGTGTTAATTAGATATAATTAATCAGAGTCTCTGTGGGAACGAACTAGATATCATTCTATATTACTTGCGAACGTGTATACTTGCGTGATTTATTTAGCGCATGCTTTGTGCCTAACAGGAACAACCCGGTGAAGAGGGTCCTTGTAGATAATGGTGCTTCCGTGGATATCTTGCTCCATGACACCTTTTTAAGGATGGGTTATAATGATTCCCAATTGACCCCAAACGACATGCCGATATATGGATTTGCGGGAGTAGAGTGCCCCGTGGAAGGGATAATCAAGTTGCCAATAACCATAAGTCAGGAACCAAGGCAAGCAACACAGATGTTGGACTTTGTGGTGGTGAAGGCTAGTTCAACTTATAACGCTATCATGGGAAGAACGGGGATACATGCCTTCAAGGCAGTCCCTTCTTCCTACCATTCAGTTATGAAGTTTCCCACCCGGAATGAGATTGGAGAAGAAAGAGGAGATCAAAAAATGGCTAGAAGTTATTATGTGGCCTCACTGAGGGCAGATGGAGTTGGGGGGCAGGTTCTGCCTATTGAAGATCTGGATATCCGAGAGAATGATAAGAAAAGAGGGAAGCCAGCAGAAGACTTGGTTTCGGTTCCTTTAGTTCCCGAGGATCCTGAGAAAGTGACTTTCGTTGGAGCCACACTAGAGGAGCCCCTTAGAGGGAAGTTGGTGAAATTTCTGCAAGAAAATAGTGATGTGTTTGCATGTCGGCAGCTGATATGCCAGGCGTAGAGCCGGAACTGATTACTCACAAGATGAATGTGAATCAAGTCAGAAGGCGGTGAAGCAAAAGAAAAGAAGTTTTGCTCCAGAAAGGCAAGAAGCTATAAAATAGGAAGTAGAGAAGCTTTTAGAGGCTGGTTTCATTGAGGAGATACAATTTCCAGAATGGTTAGCGAACCCAGTGATGGTAAAGAAGGCCAATGGAAAATGGAGAATGTGTGGACTTCACTGACCTAAATGATGCATGCCCAAAGGATTGTTTCCCGTTTCCAAGGATAGATACTTTAATAGATGCTTTTGCTGGACATGAGATGCTGAGCTTCATGGATGGATTTAGTGGATACAATCAAATCAAGATGCACAAGGACGACATCCCAAAGGTATCATTCATCACTGACTTTGGTGTTTATTGTTATCTTGTTATGGTATTTGGTCTCAAGAATGCAGGAGCCACCTATCAAAGGTTGGTTAATAACATTTTTAAGGATCTTATTGGCAAGACCATGGAAGTTTATGTTGATGACATGTTAGTCAAGAGTCTAGTAAAGACTGACTATATAACCCATTTGAGGGAAGCTTTTGAGGTCCTGAGATACCACAAGATGATGTTAAATCCTACAAAGTGTGCTTTTGGAGTAGGATCTGGAAAGTTTTTGAGATTGATGGTCTCCAAGAAAGGAATCGAGGCCAATCCCAATAAAATAAAGGAAATCCTGGACATGGAGCCACCAAAAACTATCAAAGATGTTTAAAAGCTCACTAGAAGGGTTGCTGCATTGGGAATATTCATCTCAAAGTCTGGGGACAAGTACTTGTCATTCTTCAAGTCCTTAAAGAAGGTTAAGGATTTTGTATGGAGTGAGGAAAGCCAGAAGGCATTCAAGAAATTAAAAAAATATATGGCCCAAGCCCTGTTGTTGGCCAATCTAGCTCTGAATGAAGTTTTATATTTGTACTTGGCCGTTTCAGAGAATGCCTTGAGCGCTGTATTGGTTAAGGAGGAACTTAAAATCCAGAAACCCGTATACTGTTAGCAAAATTCTGCATGGAGCTGAGTTGAATTATTCAACTATTGAGAAGTTTGCTTTAGCCTTGGTAATGGCTTCAAGAAAGTTGCATCCTTACTTTCAGGCTCATAAGATTGAAGTGCTAACAAATCAGCCCTTGAGAAATATTATTCATAGTCCCAAGGCTAGTGGGAGGCTGATTAAGTGGGCAATAGAGTTGGTTTAATTTGTCATCAAATATAAGCCACGAACGGCAATAAAAGCCCAGGAATTGGCTGACTTCATGGTGGAATGTACCATACCCAACCAAGAAGTCGGGGGGGGGGGAGGAAGATACTATACCTCCAAACACAGAAGGTGATAAAGGGGACTAAGAGAAGGAAGTTAAGGAAAAGGAATATTGGGTCCTCTATTTTGATGGAGCATCAAAAATAAATTCAAGTGGAGCAGGTTTGGTTTTACAAAGCCCCGATGGGTTCTTAATTGAATATGCTATGAAGTTAGACTTTCCAACCACAAACAATGAGGCAGAATATGAAGCTGTGATAGCTGGCCTCGGCCTAGCAGGGACACTGAGAGTCAAGAACTTATAGGTCTGTAGAGACTCGAAGTTGGTCATATCCCAGGTGAAGGGAGAGTTTGAGGCAAGGGATGATATAATGGCTAAGTATGTCCACCTAGTAAGAGCTGTGATGACTCAATTCGATGAGTGCCATGTTGAGCACATCCCAAGGGAGGAAAATGCTAAGGCGGATGCATTGTCGAAGTTTGCTTCACCTGAGATAGAGGAAAGTTCACGAAGCGTATACTTCCACATTCTGAAGACTTAGAGCATTGATGTTAAGCTCGTAGCTCCTATAGGGCTGGGGACATCATAAATAGATCCCATTAAGGCCCACATTCAAACTGGTTGGCCGCCAAACGACGTGACTGAAGCACGGAAGCTGGCTGTTCGAGCACTGAGATACTCCTTGATAGACGAGATTTTGTATAAATGATCTTATGTAGTCCCTTACTTAAGATGTCTCAGGCCCGATGAGGCACGCTTGGCTCTTGAAGAAGTACATGAAGGTATCCATGGAAAACACTTGGGGGGCAGAGCACTGGCTCATAAGATAACCCGTTTAGGCTAAATGATGGCCGATGCCAAAGAGTATGTGAAGAAGTTTGATCGCTGTCAGAAGCATGCATGTAATAACCCCAATTTTTGGAATTTTTGAAACACGGATGAATAGTAACTTTTGTTGATGATGCTGATTAAGGAAAATTATCAGACCACGTTATATAGGAGTACTATTATGGAAATTCTAAGATCGTATTAGTATTCCATAAAGTAAATAAGTGTATGTAAAGATCGTCAGAATCCAAATTCGAACACTTGGATTTTTTCCGAAAATCCACCAGATACCGAAAGAATTGAGTATAAGGTAACATGATTAAAAGGATTTAAATTCAAGGATTATAAGAGGGGATTATAAAAGGAATATAAAATATTGAGAAAGGGTAGGGGGAACCCAAATAAACGCGAAAGTTAAGCGAACCGTATAACAGATCAACGATCATTAGCCAAGTAATTAGGAGTTAATCAAAGGGGTTAGTGGATGATGATGTCATCACACCAACAAGAGGAAGACAAGTGTAACAAGATGACTTAAGTAGATTGCATAACCATGACCAAATGGGAAGGATTGGTTGGTTGATTGTGAGCCACACAATTTTTACCATGGTAAAAGGTTAATTAACAAACAAAAAAGGAAGCAACCAAGCAAACACATTCATTTCTTCCCCCCATCTCCTTGTTCACGGTTTTTTGAAGAAAAACAAGAATAAAAATTTCCAAACCCAAGCTCCACTCAATCATAATTCAAGAGGTTTGTTTCCTTGGATTCTATATTTCATAACTAAGAAGAGCAAGTAGTTTGAGTGCTTGAATCCAAGGTTTGCTAGCTCAAATAAATCATTTTTAGTTTAGGGTGAATAGTAACTTTCAATAACAAATTTTTGATTCTTGATTTTATTTGTAAGGTCAAGGTAGCTTAAGCATAGATTAAGGCTTCCAATGGCATTCCAAGGATCTTTCATGGATTAAAAGCTTCAATGAAGGTATAAAACTTCAAACCCTAGTTTTACTTTGAATATTTAGGAGTTGTTTTGATTAATATAGTTCATGAGAAGCATGATGCTTGTGTGTTTAAAGTTTGGTTGGGTTTGTAATGATTGGATTTTAATTGAGGTGTTGATGATTGTTAATGGAGGAGTAGTAGTTTAAATGTTTAAGCATGAATTGAACCTTGTTTGATTTAATAGTTTGGTTGAATTTGAAGATAGTATGATATTGGATTAAATTGAGATTCTTGGGCTTATTATGACTGAAATCAGTAGCATTGATGTGTATCTTGAGTTGTTGTTGATTGGTAGTTGGATTGATATGATTTGGAATGGTAAAATTTGGGAAATCGCGTAAACAAAGCCGTCGTAATGCCCGATTTACCTTGGACTGTTTTGTTCTTAACTTCAGGACCCGTGAACTCACTGTTAGATTCTGAACATTGCCATGTTTAGATAGCTCATGTTACGAGCTTCGTTTTGATGTGTGTTTCGCTTGAATCCGATGTACGGTTTAGGAGAAAAGACTGTTTTAAGTAACGGTGTTTCGCGAATGAACCATTATCCCTCGCCTTACTTTGAAACCTCGGTTAAGGCCCTTAAATGACTAATTGGAGTATGAAACAATTATGTAAAGTGGATTAGGAAGTTGGTAGAGTACTCGCGAAATAATTGCCTTAAAATTCTTAATGGTTAATTTATTAAAAATGGTGGAGCCGAGGGTACTCGAATGACTTATGTGATTCGTTATGCATAGAAGTGACCATAAGCGAACGTTAGGGTTCAATTGGTTAAAGTCTAGTTTCTTAAGCGACCGGGTTTTAATTCCGACTTCTGTTATTGTTCATAGGTTATCGGACCCACTCTAAGCTTAAGTCTATCCGGGAACACTCAGACACGTTTTCTACCCGTTATACTGTTGTTGTGATGTATATATGTATATGCAATATCTTGTGATAAGTGCATGTTTGTTATTAGCAAATCTTGCGATATATTGGAGCATGTGATATGATATTTATATGCATGCTTGTTTCGAAATCTTGATATCTAATTGTTGATTCAATGCTTATAAGTTGCATAATACCTATGCTAGAGATAAGCAGTAGTTGCGTATACCCTTAGTATAGGGGACCCAAAGGTGAACATTTTCTAAACCGGGAGTCGATGTTCCCAAGTATAATATATATATATTTATATATATATTGATATAGTTTTCAAAACTATTAATCGAATAAGGATTTTCGATAACTTTATTTTATTTAATGAATATTATTTTGAATATTCATTCGAGGACTTATGACTCCGCTTATTTTATTTAATGAATATTATTTTGAATATTCATTCGAGGACTTATGACTCCGCTTACTTTATTTAATGAATATTATTTTGAATATTCATTTGAGGACTTATGACTACGCTTATTTTATTAAATAATATTCTTTATTCTATTAAAGAATAATGTTTCGATAATCAAACTTATTTTCGATTATTCAAATAAAGATCGTACTTTCGTATAAGTATATCTTTGGTTATTTATTATTCATTTCAAGTATGAGTTTTAAAACTTCTACTTCAATTATTTTTATAGAGATTATCCTTTATGGGAATATTATTTAAATAATAATATTCAGATATTTTCTAATATATCGGGACTGATTTATTTCATTAAATCAGCATTACTCCAAACATTCTTAAAAATGTTTTCGAGTCTTCAAACTGATTTTTAAAAGTTAGAGCGGATCCCAAAACTCGTTTTCAAATTTAAGATCTTCCTTTTTGAAGGGGACTTGAATACTCGCTCAAATATCTAAGGGATCCGGCTCTGTGGTGTATATTATATTCGCAACGAGGTTGCTATTTTGATAAATGAATTGATTACTTACCCAACGTTCGGGAAGTAAGTCCATCTATTTGAGTCGGCATAAGCAACATGGGCTCAGTGGGCTTCCATGAAAGTGTAAGTGGCTCAGTGGGAGTCCATCAAATGCGTAAGTGGCTGAGTGGCAATCCAACATAAGGTCCTATTGCGGCCAGGGTGATGACCAGTGGGGAATTCGTCCATCTACTAGTAGAAAATGTTACTTATTGGTATCTTTTCCTGATCAACAAGATATCAGGTTTATGCCAAGGTTTTCTCCTTTCCAAATTCATTGGATATTACAACTCTGTTTATAATTTTCATAACAGAGGTATTCAAGGAGTGTATGAAATGTATATATATAGGTGTATATATATATCGGGACTTAATGAAGTATCTTGTAACTTCATTATTTATAATGATATTTCAAGGATTGGATCTATTCAAATCTTATCTTGTAGTCTCATCTATGTGATGAACTTTTGGAAACGGATTATACCTTGAACGGTGGTAGTTCTAGTAGTATTTGGAAAAGATATAAGTATATTGGAGTATCTTGTAACTTCACCTTTTCAACTTATATCTGGTTAATGATTATCTTATACATGACAAAGATTTTCAGAAAAATGTTGAGACAAGGTTAGATATATGAGATCACCTTGCAACGATATTTTTATACAGTTATAAACTGGAACTCTGCGTATATTATGCATGGCAGAGGATTTCAAAGATTTTGAAAAGTATATATACATATACACTAAATATTTTGCGACCTGGTCGCATTAAGAGGTCAAACTTGGTTCAATTCTTCTTGACCAAGACTTTCATGAGTGCTTTGAGAATGCTTATATATTGTTAATCATTATACATATTATTTTGGTGGGCTTGTTGCTCACCCTTACTTTCTTCTTTCATCACACAACAACAGATAGACAAGATGAACAGGATCAAGCTCCCAATTCGCGAGTGGATAGGAAACGTTCCGCAGTTCCGGTAGGCGTTGATGCCGCCGTAGCTGAGGTAGGGACTACCAATAGGCTAGGTTTTCAACTATTGATGTACCAGACTTATGTATATTATGAATTGTAATAATGGAAAAGAATATGTAAATTTATTCAGAAACCCTTTTGAGGTGTAATGACTTATAATTGTGGAATAAAATGGCTTGTATTATTTTTGGTATTCATCTCTGAGACTATAACTTGTGGTGTGTGTATATTGTGGGGTCACAATACGCAGTAGTTGGTTGACTGTTAAGATTAAGTATTGATAAGGGAAATGGAACTCGTGACAACCCGAATCCCCGACCCCGGATTTGGGGGTGTTACAGAAATGGTATCACAGCTAAGCGTTCTAAACCTCAGAGATGATGTGACGTTAAAATAATAAGTTCACTAAGATAATAAGAACTCTTGCCAAGTTTATAGTCGGACTACCTAACTTAGTATTGACAGTTAAAAGCCTTATGGGAACCCTTATAAATATCATGATAGAAGCGTAGTTCGTTATCGTATATGGTAGCGGGACTCTGAACCCTGAGGTTGAGGAGCAACAACGCGATGATGTTGTATTACTAATTGGAGATCAGATTGTGGATCCGATAGAGCGTCCTAACGCAGGACCGGATGATGTTCATATTGAGGATGTAGCGGTTGAGGATATTGTCCTAGAAGGGATTGTTGCTGGGGAGGATCCCGTGGATGATCCTGACAAGAATGAATAAAGGACCACTGAGGAATTGATGACCATGGTTAGGAAACTACCAGAGGTAGGATTGGCCGGTCACTACCGGAGGTTCGTTCAAATTTGTAAAGTTAGTAGCCCTTTAACGCGGCTTACTCGTAAGACTGAAAAGTTTGAATGGACAGAGAAATGCGAGAAAAGCTTTTAAGAACTGAAGCAAATGTTGGTGACGACCCCTATGTTGGCGTTGCCGGATGGAAAATAAGATTTTGGGATGTGTAGTGACGCTTCATATAAGGAATTAGGGTGCTTCTTATACAACACAACAAGGTAATCGCGTACGCATCAAGACAATTAAGGGAATATAAAATTCGATATCCCTACCCATGAGCTTGGGCTCGTGGCAATAGTTTTGCGCTAAATATTTGAGGCACTACTTGTATGGAGGGAAGTGCGAGATTTACATTAGCCATAAGTGCTCTAGTACATTTCACGCAGGAAGAGCTCAATATGCGCCAGAGGAGGTGATTTGAGCTAATCAAGGATTACGATTATGAGATTCTTTATCATCCAGGGAAAACCAAAATGGTGGCTAATGCCCTTAGTGTAAAGGAGAGACTCAAGATGATAATGTCTTTGGGAGAGTTGATAAGAGATTTTGAGAAAATGGAAATAGAAGTGAAGGTAACCGGAGCCGATACCGAAACGCTGTTTGAGATTGCAATACAGCCCGAATTATCAAAAAAGATCATATTGTGCCAAGAAAAAAAAAGTGATGAATGAAGACAGAGAGTCATTGACTGGAGAAGAGATTAATACCAAGAAAGATGATAAGGGAATAATGAGGTATTCCTACAGAATTTGGGTTCTAAATGTTCAAGAGCCTAAAGATGAAATCTTAGATGAAAGCTAGTTTGAGGAATAAGATTTAGAGCAAACCCTGAACGTGATAGTTAGGGAGGTCTCCATCAAGATAGAAGGAACTCATAACATAATGGAGTGGAAAATGAGGATTTAAAACATGTAGGATGACCCCGATTATGGGGAGAATGAGGGAACGTTCAGACTAAGGAAATAGGAGTCGAGTAAGGAAAGGGGACCCGAGACGGTACTCCTATACGACAATTTATGGACCTTTTTAGACATAACTTAGACTATTATCCCCAACAACCACCTTGAGGAAACAATGCGGTGAGAAATTCTTTCAGGTTCTTTAAGTCGCTAAGCTCTCAGAGTTCCAAGGAACAAGCTGACCCAGTCGAGGCAAGAGCCTGGCTAAAGAAAATACAGGAATCATTTGAGATTCTAAATGATTGACGAATCACAAAAGACTATTTTTGGCACTTACCCTCCTAAGAGAGAGACCACCCACTGGTGAAAGACCAAGAAAGGCACGGAGCAAGAGGTTATGATAAATTGATTAAAGTTCAGTCAAATTTTTTTTTTCGAGAAAGTAAATTCCAAGGTTATGGAGATAGTGTAAAAGCTTTAAGAGCCAGAATAAAGGCGGACGAATATGATGAATTATGAATCTAAGATTGTAAAAGTTGTCAAGATTTTTGTCTAGAGGACAAGAATCCTAGAACGACGTGATGTTTGAAGTCAATGATAAGTGGGTACGTAAAATGATTGTAAGAGAAAGGAAAATAAAAAGAAACTGAAGTGAAAAGGAGCATAAAGGCAATAGAGTTTGAGGAATGATAAGGGAGTCGGGTATGAAGAATCCCCAAAGACTTGTAGTAATAGAAATAGAAAATTATATGATCGTCAGGATGAGGATGATTCACCATGAGTTAAAGTTGATGGTTGAAGGCATAAGAGATATATATGTTGTACCCCCTTCAAGTTGGAAGGATTCGGGGAAACCTTGGGATAGTTTGAAGGATAAATAATGAGACGCGGATAGACTGAAGAGACAAGAAAGTAAGAAATTAGGAAAATTGGATGAAGAAAGTGACCTTCAAGAATGTGAAGTGTAAGACCGGTGGCATGATACCCAGAAAGGGAGACGCCAGGTATGAGAGATATCCCAACATTGAGATGACTGTTGAGATAAACAACAAGAGTAAATAAGGAATTATTAAGAAGAAGTTCACGTTGAACACGACCAATATCTTCCAAGACATCCCTGTTGTCATTACCAAATTAGGAAAGAAAAGCGAATAACCATTGTTATCTTTTGGAGGCCATATTGATTGACCTCATTTTGAATACACATGTTATTGTAAAATTAGGCATATACTATCGAGGTGGGAATGATTGAATAAGACACCCTCATCAGGGATATATGACTTGATTTATCCATGGAAGGATGCATGTACTTTTTCTAAAGGTGGAATTAAGGATAAAACATCGGCAACTTAAAATGAATCCTAGGGGAATGCATAAAGGTTGGCATTTCACCCTTAATAGGGATAGTATGAGTTTGACAGTATGAATTGGAAAGGATTAAGGTAACAACAACCTTTAAGGATCAGTGGAGAAATTTTTCAGAAGTATATAGACAATGATTCTGGTATTAGTAAATGGTATTTTGATATGCCCTTTATCTAGGAAATACAGGAGGAACGATTCAAGAATAACCTAAGAGGTTTTACAAGGAAAAAAAGTAATATTCAAAGTTCTCAAGAATAGAAATTTTGATAAAGGAAATATGACATAATTATAATGATGCCAGATGGGCATGTGTTGAACCATAAGAAAGTATAGATCGACCCAATGAAGGTCGAGATTGGTGAAAATATGTAGGGCCCAAGATAAGAGACGTCCTAAGTATGATCGAGAGTCAATTGTGACAATGTTAACCTCTAAAAGACCGAGGCAATAACTTATGGAAAAATGGTGATATATTTTTTCACCAAAGTGTAAGGAAGAGCATTTTCACGCAAGTAGTGATTGGAAATGAGGTAGAAAATTTAGTTGAAGATCATTTAAAAGACATTGATTGTTAGGAAATTTTACTATCAGGAAAGGCCAAAGAGGTGGCCGACACTTTAAGTGTAAAAGGACAATCATAGGCGCTCGTGCCAGAGGAATATAGTGATAATGGTTGAAGCCGTGAAGGTTGTATTATGGTTTGGAAGATTGACGTTCCTTCTGATGACTGTGCAATACCCAACCATAATAGTAGTTTGGTAAAGGTTTAATTCGTGTAATCGCCATGAGCGGGCTATCTATCTTAGAAGGTCCTATCTTGAGAATAATCCAGGACCATGTTTCAAAAAGGACTAAATGAACCTTTGAGTTAAGTCTTCTATTGAAGGCATATGATTAGGAATGGTATTAACCTGTTATCGTTGCTTTGATTGAAACTCTTCTGCAATTTTATCTGCTTCATGTCATGAAAGTACGTCAGGATCTGGAGTGTTCTTCATGAATTATGAATGGTGATTATGTTAACTCCTTAGAAGAATTTGATACGACAGGTATGGACTCCGTATGGTTAACTATTAAGATCCAAGGAAAACGAATGACTACAGTGGGTCAGCGATGGACCATAGTAATGCAGCAATGATTCTGCGAGTAATGAGTCGATTACAACCGTAAGAGTTGTATTAGAATGGATGTTGAGATTGAGTACCACTAATCGGGTCGTGGTGATGTATAAGTTATCATTGATAGACTAATTAAGTCGATTATCTACCTATTGAATATTTATTCATTCTTAGGAATAGAAAGTCGTATTACTATAAGATGAAGGTTGCGGTGCAAGCATAGAATTCTAGTAACGATGATGTCTAGAATGAAATCCCAGATTCGATTTTCGATGTCAAGGGAGTTTCAAAGGTGATTGTGTATAAGCTCGAGGAAGAGCATGGGTCCATAGAATGATGGACGGAATATCAAAAATAATTAGGCATGTGAAATACGTGCTATAATGCTTAATGTTGATTTATATACATATATGTTTTGTTCTCCTATGATAAACCTCTATAGTTCAGAGGTAGATTTCAAGCCAGATATTTTGTGGCAGTATATATTTTAATATATATATAATTCTCTTCAATTCTTTCTTTTCTCTCCTTTTCATTTCATGTAAGCTGAGAAGAACAACCCTTCCAGAAGGGGTGGTATTGCCGAATGACTATCTATCTGTGTGATAGAAGCCTAGTAGGATACCATCTGTTGTTCAATTGCTTGTCAAGTACTAAAGGCTAGCCACCTTCTATACTAACTATGCGATATAACAAGTGTTCATGATCATAGTGATCTCTCAACAAATTCCTTTACTTCTATATGATGGATCAAGCTTTCGAAGATATAAGAAGCTAAAAAGGAAGTAGTATCAGTATGATGGTATTCTGATTCTAACACATTCGTGATACTAAGGTTGACGCGTGTATTAAAAGGTTATAGAATGCTAACGAGCAAATGTGTAAAGAAGAAAGTAGCGATTACGAACTGGAAAAGAGTGGGTATTGACAAGCAAAAGCTATAATTCTAGAAGCTATGATGAGGGTATGTGTAATAGACTTGAAAGAAATTGGAATTATCACTTAACACAGATTGAGTTTTCTTACGATAATAGATCATATGTCATTATCGGGATTTCGCCTTATGAGATCCTTGAGGGAAGACAATGTTGATCTCCCTTATGATATGATGATGTTGCAGAGCGCAAGATGCTTAGACCAGCAGTGGTCCAAAGGACCAAGGATATAATAGATTTAATCAGAGGACGGCTGGTAGTAGCCCAAGATGGGAACGCGAAGTATGTTGATTTGACACGAAAGGACAAGGAATAGGAAGTAGGGGACCTAGTGCTGTTATAGGTATTCCCTTGGAAAGGATGGATGAGGTTCGGAAAGAAAGGAAAGCTAAGCCTACGAATTGTTGGACCCTTTGAGGTATTAAGACGTATTGGGAAGTTAGCATATGAGCTAGCCCTACCCCCGAACATGTAACAAGTTCATAACGTGTTCCACGTATCAATGTTAAGAAAGTGTAATCCGGATGCCAGACAAATAAGGGCATATGAGCGCATAGGCATGCAACCAGACGTAACCTATATGGAGCAACCAGGAAGGGTTATAGATTGAAAAGGAACAAGTGCTTAGGAGAAGGGCTATCAAACTAGTCAGAGTTTAATGGTAGAACCACAATGTGGGAAAATTTACTTGAGAGTTAGAAAGTGCAATGCTAAGAGAGCATCCCTATTCATTTTCTATCCGATTCCGGGACGGAATCCTTTTAAGGAGGAGAGACTGTAATAACCCCAATTTTTGGAATTTTTGAAACACGGATGAATAGTAACTTTTGCTGATGATGCTGATTAAGGAAAATTATCAGACCACGCTATATAGGAGTACTGTTATGGAAATTCTAAGATCGTATTAGTATTCCATAAAGTAAATAAGTGTATGTAAAGATCGTCAGAATATAAATTCGAACACTTTGATTTTTTCCGAAAATCCACCAGATACCGAAAGACTTGAGTATATGGTAACATGATTAAAAGGATTTAAATTCAAGGATTATAAGAGGGGATTATAAAAGGAATATAAAATATTGAGAAAGGGTAGGGGAACCCAAATAATAAGATCCCGGATATGATCCCTCGAACGATAAACACGAACGAAAGTTAAGCGAACCGTATAACAGATCAACGATCATTAGCCAAGTAATTAGGAGTTAATCAAAGGGGTTAGTGGATGATGATGTCATCACACCAACAAGAGGAAGACAAGTGTAACAAGATGACATAAGTAGATGACATAAACATGACCAAATGGGAAGGATTGGTTGGTTGATTGTGAGCCACACAATTTTTACCATGGTAAAATGTTAATTAACAAACAAAAAAGGAAGCAACCAAGCAAACACATTCATTTCTTCCCCCCATCTCCTTGCTCACGGGTTTTTGAAGAAAAACAAGAAGAAAAATTTCCAAATCCAAGCTCGACTCAATCATAATTCAAGAGGTTTGTTTCCTTGGATTCTATATTTCATAACTAAGAAGAGCAAGTAGTTTGAGTGCTTGAATCCAAGGTTTGCTAGCTCAAATAAATCATTTTAGTTTAGGGTGAATAGTAACTTTCAAGAACAAATTTTTGATTCTTGATTTTATTCGTAAGGTTAAGGTAGCTTAAGCATAGATTAAGGCTTCCAATGGCATTCCAAGGATCTTTCATGGATTAAAAGCTTCAAGGAAGGTATAAAACTTCAAACCCTAGTTTTACTTTGAATATTTAGGAGTGGTTTTGATTAATATAGTTCATGAGAAGCATGATGCTTGTGTGTTTAAAGTTTGGTTGGGTTTGTAATGATTGGATTTTAATTGAGGTGTTGATGATTGTTAATGGAGGAGTAGTAGTTTAAATGTTTAAGCATGAATTGAACCTTGTTTGATTTAATAGTTTGGTTGAATTTGAAGATAGTATGATATTGGATTAAATTGAGATTCTTGGGCTTATTATGACTGAAATCAGTAGCATTGATGTGTATCTTGAGTTGTTGTTCATTGGTAGTTGGATTGATATGATTTGGAATGGTCAAATTTGGGAAATCGCGTAAACATAGCCGTCGTAATGCCCGATTTACCTTAGACTGTTTTGTTCTTAACTTCAGGACCCGTGAACTCACTGTTAGATTCTGACCATTGCCATGTTTAGATAGTTCATGTTATGAGCTTTGTTTTGATGTGTGGTTCGCTTGTATCCAATGTACGGTTTAGGAGAAATGACTGTTTTAAGTAACGGCGTTTCGCGAACGAACCATTATCCCTCGCCTTACTTTGAAACCTTGGTTAAGGAACTTAAATGACTAATTGGAGTATGAAACAATTATGTAAAGTGGATTAGGAAGTTGGTAGAGTACTCGCGAAAGAATCGCCTTAAAATTCTTAATGGTTAATTTATTAAAAATGGTGGAGCCGAGGGTACTCGAATGACTTATGTGATTCGTTAAGCGTAGAAGTGACCATAAGCGAACGTTAGGGTTCAATTGGTTAAAGTCTAGTTTCTTAAGCGACTGGGTTTTAATTCCGACTTATGTTATTGTTCATAGGTTATTGGACCCACTCTAAGCTTAAGTCTATCCGGGAACACTCAGGCAAGTTTTCTACCCGTTATACTGTTGTTGTGATGTATATATGTATATGCATTATCTTGTGATAAGTGCATGATTGTTATTAGCAAATCTTGCGATATATTGGAGCATGTGATATGATATTTATATGCATGCTTATTTAGAAATCTTGATATCTAATTGTTGATTCAATGCTTATAAGTTGCATAATACCTATGCTAGAGATAAGCAGTAGTTGCGTATACCCTTAGTATAGGGGACCCAAAGGTGAATATTTTCTAAACCGGCAGTCGATGTTCCCGAGTATAATATATATATATATATTTTTATATATATATATTGATATAGTTTTCAAAACTATTAATCGAATAAGGTTTTTCGATAACTTTATTTTATTTAATGAATATTATTTTGAATATTCATTCGAGGACTTATGACTCCGCTTATTTTATTTAATGAATATTATTTTGAATATTAATTCGAGGACTTATGACTCTGCTTACTTTATTTAATGAATATTATTTTGAATATTCATTCGAGGACTTATGACTCCGCTTATTTTATTAAATAATATTCTTTATTCTATTAAAGAATAATATTTCGATAATCAAACTTATTTTCGATTATTCAAATAAAGATCGTACTTTCGTATAAGTATATCTTTGGTTATTTATTATTTATTTCAAGTATGAGTTTTAAAACTTCTACTTCAATTATTTTTATAGAGATTATCCTTTATGGGAATTTTATTTAAATAATAATATTCAGATATTTTCTAATATATTGGGACTGATTTATTTCATTAAATCAGCATTACTCCAAACATTCTTAAAAATGTTTTCGATTCTTCAAACTGATTTTGAAAAGTTAGAGCTGATCCCAAAACTCGTTTTCAAATTTAAGATCTTCCTTTTTGAAGGGGACTTGAATACTCGCTCAAAAATATAAGGGATCCGGCTCTGTGGTGTATTTTATATTCGCTACGAGGTTGCTGTTTTGATAAATGAATTGATTACTTACCCAACGTTCGGGAAGTAAGTCCATCTATTTGAGTCGGCATAAGCAACATGGGCTCAGTGGGCGTCCATGAAAGTGTAAGTGGCTCAGTGGGAGTCCATCAAATGCGTAAGTGGCTGAGTGGCAGTCCAGCATAAGGTCCTATTGCGGCCAGGGTGATGACCAGTGGGGAATTTGTCCATCTACTAGTAGAAAAGGTTACTTATTGGTATCTTTGCCTGATCAGCAAGATATCAGGTTTATGCCAAGGTTTTCTCCTTTCCAAATTCATTGGATATTACAACTCTGTTTATAATTTTGATAACAGAGGTATTCAAGGAGTGTATGAAATGTATATATATAGGTGTATATATATATCGGGACTTAATGAAGTATCTTGTAACTTCATTATTTATAATGATATTTCAAGGATTGAATCTATTCAAATCTTATCTTGTAGTCTCATCTATGTGATGAACTTTTGGAAACGGATTATACCTTGAACGGTGGTAGTTCAAGTAGTATTCTGAAAAGATATAAGTATATTGGAGTATCTCGTAACTTCACCTTTTCAGCTTATATCTGGTTAATGATTATCTTATACATGACAAAGATTTTCAGAAAAACGTTGAGACAAGGTTAGATATATGAGATCACCTTGCAACGATATTTTTATACAGTTATAAACTGGAACTCTGCGTATATTATATATGGCAGAGGATTTCAAAGATTTTGAAAAGTATATATACATATATACTAAATATTTTGCGACTTGGTCGCATTAAGAGGTCAAACTTGGTTCAATTCTTCTTGACCAAGACTTTTATGAGTGCTATGAGAATGCTCATATATTGTTAATCATTATACATATTATTTTGGTGGGCTTGTTATTCACCCTTGCTTTCTTCTTTCATCACACAACAACAAATAGACAAGATGAACAGGATCAAGCTCCCAATTCGCGAGCGGATAGGAAACGTTCCGCAGTTCTGGTAGGCGTTGATGCCGCCGTAGATGAGGTAGGGACTACCAATAGGCTAGGTTTTCAACTATTGATCTACCAGACTTATGTATATTATGAATTGTAATAATGGAAAAGAATATGTAAATTTATTTAGAAACCCTTTTGAGGTGTAATGACTTATAATTGTGGAATAAAATGACTTGTGTTATTTTTGGTATTCATCTCTGAGACTATAACTTGTGGTGTGTATATATTGTGGGGTCATAGTACGCACTAGTTGGTTGACTGTTAAGATTAAGTATTGATAAGGGAAATGGAACTCATGACAACTCGAATCCCCGACCCCGGATTTGGGGGTGTTACAATGCATTTGTCGTTCGACAACCCCCCGAGATGCTGACCTCCATCAACTCTCCCATTCCCTTTGCCATGTGGGGAATGGATATACTTGGATCTTTCCCCATGACCACGACACAAAGGAAATTCCTGATTGTAGCAATTGATTATTTTACTAAGTGGATTGAAGCTGTAATAACTCAAATTTTTGAGACCTTGTAAAACGTTTAATGAATAGTAACCCTGACGGACGGGGAAAAACGTTTTACCCACACTATGTAGTGCATGAGAAAATGAGTTTCAGAGTTGATATTATGATTATACGTACCAAATGAGTGTATGTAAACACTATTAGTTTTCGAAGAAAATGAACTTTGAAAAACGACCATATTTACGAATCATCGAGGATTACAAGAATCACAATATAATTACAAATTTAAAACCCTACGGATTTATATCCAAGTATGATAATTCAAAACATAAGAAATAAATATGAAAGGAATTACGTCGCGAACCATTTACGAGGAAGTATTACGAAAACGTTTAAGCGACCGAGCGAACGCGTAAACAATTAAATAAACGTAATGCACTAACTAACCATGGTAAGAAAGTAACCATGGTTACTTTATAAAATAGTGAGCTAAGGTGTAGGATGATAAACTAAGGCTATCAAATAGTAAGCTAAAAGAGCTAAACAAGTGGCTTAGCTTGTAAACTAGGAAGCCTAGTTAAATTTGTACCCAAGATTTGCAACAAAAATAAAATTCTAGGATCTAAACTAGAGAATAACAAATCAATATAAGATATCACAAGCTATCACTTGTATCATTCCAAGAAGCAACCAAGAAGCAAACACAAAAACTCTCTCCGCATTTCTTCATTAGCTCCATTCGGCCCTTCACCAAAAAACAAAGAAACCAATTTCAAATCTTCAAGCTCTAGCCATGGATAGATCCTCCCATTAATTCTCAAGCTTCCTACCAACCAAACTACGGTAAGATAAATCTTTGAGCTCTTTTTATCAAGGTTTGATGGGTGAAATAAAATCAAGAAAGTTGATAATGAATAGAATGAATAGTAACTCTTCTTTGGTTACTTGATTTTGATGGTTGTTTTAGGTTCCAAAAACCATACTAAGCACTCCCAAGACTTCACCATCGTCAAGAACACATCTCAAGCTCTCAAGAAAGGTAAAAATATTTGACCCAACTTTATTTAAGATTTAAGTTCAAGATCCTTTTAGTATATAGTTGTAAACCTAGTTTTAATGGTGGTATTGTTGAAATCTTGATGTTTAGCTAAGTAGATTTAAGGTTGATTGTGTTTGAGAGGATTTAGTGTGTTGATGATGATATGTTGATTGTTGGTGGTAGTATAATGATTTAATGCTTAAACGAAACTCAGATCGTAACCTGTAGGAGGAGACACCTTGGACTATGCAGCCAGGCGAGAGCCCCTTTGAAATGCTATAAGTGTGGTCAGACCAGACACCTTGCCAACAACTGCAACCAACCCAGCGTGACATGTTTCCAATATGGGAAAGTAGGACACATGAGGAAGGATTTCCCGATATTGAGACCCCCAGCTTTAGGAATGAGCAGAGCTGCATCCAACCGACCCCCAGCTGTTAGGACCTTCAACATGACTGTTCAAGATGCTTTCCGAAACACTGACGTGATAGCAGGTACCCTTCTGTTAAATTCCGAACATGCAAATGTCCTATTTAATTTTGGAGCCACCAAGTCATTTATATCTCAAGATTTTGCTAAAAAGTTAAAACTTAACGCCGTACCCTTACGTGAGATATTACAAGTGGAAATATCTAACAAAGAAATAATTCCTGTAAATCAAGTACACCTTAAGTGCAAGTTGAAATTAGAAGGGAAGGTATTCGAGGTTGATCTAATCCCATTTGCGTTAGGAGAATTTGATGTAATCTTAGGAATGGATTGGTTATCCAGTAATGGAGCGCAAATACATTGTGAACGAAAGAGGGTGATGATAAGAGTGCAGAATGGAAATGAAGTAGTGTTTAGAGGGCAACCACAGACCCAGAAATTTCTGACCATGCTACAGTCAAAAAGATTCTTAAAGAAAGGAAACGAGGCCTATTTGGCTCATGTGGTAGATACCAAGAAGGAAGTTCCTAATATATGGGACATACCTATAGTGAAAAAATCGAGGATGTGTTTCCAGAGAACTTACCAGGGTTGCCACCCGACAGGGAAATAAAGTTTGCTATAAAATTAGCACCAGGAGCGGCACCAGTGTCCCAGGCCCCTTACCGGCTAGCCCCAGTTGAGATGAAGGAATTAGCTTCTCAACTGCAAGAATTATTAGATAATGGAATGATAAGACCTAGTGTGTCACCATGGGGAGCGCCAGTACTGTTCGTAAATAAAAAGGACGACAGTATAAGATTATGCATAGACTATCGAGAATTGAATAAGATGACTATTAAGAATAAATACCCTCTCCCTAAGATTGATGACCTATTCGATAAACTCAAGGGAGCTGTGCATTTTTCCAAAATAGATTTGAGGATAGGATATCACCAGTTGAAAATCAAACCTGAGGATATACCGAAGACTGCTTTTCGCACTTGGTATGGACACTATAAGTTCTTAGTCATGTCGTTTGGGCTAACCAATGCACCCGCAGCCTTTATGGATTTGATGAACAGGATATACGGATCCCCTCCACCCCCTTTTTCATTACTAATGGAATATCCTTCGCTATTTTACTAAAAATGGAACGAAATGCTCTTGTTTTGTTTCTCGGTTGAAAAGAGATGTCTTGAGCAATCGGAGAAGCACTTTGATAAACATATTTTATCTTGACTGACTCAATTAAGGTGTTGAATATGGTTCGCGAAGCATCTGGCTTACCGGTAATCTCCCATTCCCGCCGTCGAGAGACTTTCATAATATAGCATGCCAGAAACGGGGAGTTGAGGTGGTTAGGCCTATACCCCGAAATGCTCCCAGCATAGGAGCCTATGGTTCCATTCTTGTTGTTGCTGGAGGTACACATCCCCCTTCTCGGTGTGGAGCGATATACGAGAAATAGATGCTCAACCTGCAATGTCCGATAACGGCGCTGAAGTACCTAGATATATGTGTGATAGTTCTTATAGATGAGATTCTAATCTACTCAAAGACAGAGCAAGAACATGCAGAACATTTGAGGATAGTCTTAGAAATCTTAAGGAACGAGAAATTATATGCCAAGTTCTCGAAGTGTGAGTTTTGGTTAAGAGAAGTTCAGTTCTTAGGGCATGTGGTGAGTAGCAAAGGAGTTTTAGTTGACCCCGCCAAAATAGAAGCGGTATCTAACTGGGAAAGACCAAATACCCCAACTAAGGTTAGGAGTTTTGTAGGTTTAGCAGGGTATTACCGGAGGTTTGTGCAAGACTTTGCTAAGATAGCCGGTCCACTGACTAGACTTACCCGGAAGACAGAAAAGTTTGTATGGACAGAGAAATGTGAGGAAAGCTTTCAGGAACTGAAAAGGAGGCTGGTGTCAGCACCAGTGATCGCTCTTCCCGATGGAAAGGGAGAGTTTGTGATATACAGTGACGCATCGCTTAAAGGATTATGATGTGTACTAATACCACACGACAAAGTTATAGCGTATGCCTCTCGGAAATTGAAGGAGTATGAGATCAGATACCCGACACATGATCTGGAATTAGCAACCATAGTGTTTGCCCTGAAAATTTGGAGACACTACCTGTACGATGAGAAATATGAGATTTACACAGACCATAAGAGCCTCAAATATATTTTTACTCAGAAGGAACTGAACATGAGACAGAGGATATGGTTAGAGTTGATTAAGGAATACGACTGTGATTTTGTATCACCCGGGTAAAGCCAATATGGTGGCTGACGCCCTTAGTAGGAAGGAAAGACTCAAGATTATAATGACATCAGAGGAGTTAATTAAAGAATTTAAAAAGAAGGAAATTGACGTGGGAATGACCGGTAAAGGAACAGAAGGATTATTTGAGATTAAGCTAGTACCGGAACTGACTAAAAATATACGAGTATGTCAGGAAAAGAATATGAGTGAAGAAAGAGGAACATTGACCGGTGAGGAAGTGAGATGCGAGAAGGGCGAGAAAGGGATCATGAGGTATGCATCCCGAATTTGGATTCCAAATGTGCAAGAGTTAAAGCACGAGCTGCTGCACGAAGGGCACAACTCTAGATATGCAATCCACCCAGGAAGTACGAAGATGTACCGTGACCTTAAGGAATATTATTGGTGGCCTAACATGAAGAGAGAAGTAGCAGAGTGGGTCAGCAAGTGCTTGACATGCCAGAGAGTGAAGGCTGAACATCAGCGACCTAGTGGACTATTACGACCCTTGGAAATTTTGGAATGGAAAAGGGAGCATATAGCCATGGATTTTGTGACAGGCTTACCAAGGACAAAGACCAATCACGACGCCATATGGGTTATCATAGATAGATTGACCAAGTCCGCACACTTCCGACCAATCAACGAAAGGTACACCGTAGAAAAGCTGGTGGATATTTACTTGAAAGAAATTGTAGTGAGACACGGCGTTCCTATTGCCATAGTGTCAGATCGAGACCCAAGGTTTAATTCCCAATTTTGGAGAAGTTTCCAGGAATGTGTAGGCATCGGACTAAACATGAGGACCGTTTACCACCCCCAGACTGATGAATAAAGCGAAAGGACTATTCAGACCCTAGAAGATATGCTACGAGTGTGTGCCATTGACTTTAAAGGAAATTGGAATGACCACTAACCCCTGATCGAATTTGCTTACAACAATAGCTATCACACTAGCATAGGAATGCCTCTATATGAAGCTCTTTACGGAAGGAGATGTCGCTCTCCCCTATGTTGGGACGAAGTTGGAGAACACAAGATAATAGGACCAGAGTTAGTCCAACATACCAGGGAAATGGTGGAACTCATCAGGAAAAGACTGGTAGCAGCTCAGGACAGACAAAAGAAGTACGCCGACCAGACCAGGAAGGATAGGGAATATGAAGTAGGAGATTCAGTGCTATTAAAAGTATCTCCGTGGAAAGGAGTGATGAGATTTGGGATGAAAGGGAAGTTAAGTCCCAGATTCATAGGACCCTTTGAAATTTTGAGGAAAATAAGACCTCTAGCTTACGAGCTCGTCTTGCCCCCTAATCTGCAACAAGTGCACAACGTGTTCCACGTGTCCATGTTAAGGAAGTACCATGCAGATGCATGACATATAATAGAATACGAGCAGGTAGATTTACAACCAGACCTGACCTACATCGAGCAGCCAGTAAGGATAATGGACCAAAAAGAAGAAGTGCTAAGGAACAAGACTGTGAAGCTGGTTAGAATCTTGTGGAGGAATCAAAATTTTGAAAAGTCAACTTGGGAACTTGAAGACGCAATGAGGAATAGATATCCCCACTTACTTTCTACTTGATTCCGGGACGGAATCCTTGTTACAAGGGAAGACTGTAATAACTCGAATTTTTGAGACCTTGTAAAACGTTTGATGAATAGTAACCCTGACGGACGGGGAAAAACGTTTTAGCCCATACTATGTAGTGCATGAGAAAGTGAGTTTCGGAATTGATATTATGATTATACG
Source organism: Apium graveolens (assembly GCF_009905375.1). Taxonomy (NCBI): domain Eukaryota; kingdom Viridiplantae; phylum Streptophyta; class Magnoliopsida; order Apiales; family Apiaceae; genus Apium; species Apium graveolens. Next base: position 50,274,897 of record NC_133656.1, read on the forward strand.
TACCAAATGAGTGTATGTAAACGCTATTAGTTTTCGAAGAAAATGAACTTTGAAAAACGACCATATTTATGAATCATCGAGGATTACGGGAATCACAATATAATTATCAATTTAAAACCCTACGGATTTATATCTAAGTATGATAATTCAAAACATAAGAAATAAATACGAAAGGAATTACGTCGCGAACCATTTACGAGGAAGTATTACGAAAATATTTAAGCGACCGAGCGAATGCGTAAATGATTAAATAAACGTAACACACTAACTAACCATGGTAAGAAAGTAACCATGGTTAAATTATCAAATAGTGAGCTAAGGTGTAGGATGATCAACCAAGGCTATCAAATAGTAAGCTAAAAGAGCTAAACAAGTGGCTTAGCTTGTAAACTAGGAAGCCTAGTTAGATTTGTCCCCAAGATTTGCAACAAAAATAAAATCCTAGGATCTAAACTAGAAAATAAAAAATTAATATAATATATCACAACCTATCACTTGCATCATTCCAAGAAGCAATCAAGAAGCAAACATAAAAACTCTCTCCCCATTTATTTATTAGCTCCATTCGGCCCTTCACCAAAAAACAAAGAAACCAATTTCAAATCTTTAAGCTATAGCCATGGATAGATCCTCCCATTAATTTTCAAGCTTCCTACCAACCAAACTAAGGTAAGATAAATCTTTGAGCTCTTTTTATCAAGGTTTGATGGGTGAAATAAAATCAAGAAAGTTGAAAATGAATAGGTTGAATAGTAACTCTTCTTTGGTTTCTTGATTTTGATGATTGTTTTAGGTTCCAAAAACCATACTAAGCACTCCCAAGACTTCACCATCATTAAGAACACATCTCAAGCTCTCAAGAAAGGTATAAATCTTTGACCTAACTTTATTTTAGATTTAAGTTCAAGATCCTTTTAGTATATAGTTGTAAACCTAGTTTTAGTGGTGGTATTGTTGAAATCTTGATGTTTAGCTAAGTAAATTTAAGGTTGATTGTGTTGCCTCAAGAACATAATGTTCTTGAGAGGAGTTAGTGTGTTGATGATGATATATCGATTGTTGGGGGTAGTATAATGATTTAAGTCTTAAACGAAACTCCGATCGTAACCGTAATCTCGTTAAAAGGAACAAAACGTAACTTTAAGTTTCTGCAGAAAGTTCTGAAGATTTGAACTCTAGTTTATTAAAAAATAACCTGTGATTATGATAGAAAATGTTATGAGGATCATTTAGGCGCTTGAATCGCTTGATTCCGATTTACGGATCAAAAGTTATGGCCGTTTTACTAAAAGTGAGTTACGCAACAAAAACTGCTGCGAATTACGAACTTTAAAAATATAAAGGATCGACTTAACAAGGTTCATAAATCATGAAATTTTTACAGAGAGCGGTATATTGAGTTTCCTAACTTTCATAAAAATTTCAAGTGAAAATAATGATTTGTCAATTTTATAAAAATATCGGAGCCGAGATCGCGCGATTAGAAACCGTAGAATCTATAAGGGGAGCCGACGGCGAAAATGAAAATGAACTTAAGGTACTTAGAAAAAGGAAGTAACCATAATGAGAATAAGGACTTAAAGAAATAATAAGGGTAATATAAGTTGAGAGGGTACATAATAATTAACGCATGAGTGCGGGTAGCCGTAAATTAGAACGGGACCTAACGAAACGACTTGTGTTTATGATTATAGATTTCCGAGCGGAACCTAGAGCATCCTCCACCTCGAGATACCAGGAAAGTTTATGAACCCAACTCCATTTACTATTGTGTTGTGAAAGTATTGTTTTATTATCATTGCATAAATACCATGCTTGCCATGATACGTAGTAATTGAACTTTTCGCATAATATAGCGATGTTGTACGATAAGTAAGTATCGTAGAATGTTTAAATCCGCTTTAAGCGTGACGTATAAGTATAAGATCATGAGTCGGTCGGGATTTTAAGATAAAAACCCGGTGATCATCCCGGTGATATTGTAGGACGATTAAAAGTCCACAGTAGTACGGTTTAAAAAGGGCTCAACGTCCACTTGCAAAATACTAAACCCTCGAACTTTTATTAAAACGATTTCTAAAGATCGTATTCCCTCAACTATACTGTATCATTCGTATAACAAAGATTTAATTACTATTCATTTATTATGGGAGAAGTATTCTCCAGTGAGTATTTATTTCAGATTCGATTAAATATTAAAGGTTATTAAATTACTTAAACATAAATTAGTTGAGGAATATTATTTCAAATATTCTTTTAAAAGTATAATTATTTGAGGTCTAATTATTCAACGATTAATATTTGATTAATAAGCATTAGTTATTTAATGGTTTAATATTGATTTAAAATCATAGAACCCGATTTAAAATACTTTCTGGTTTTCAGAAAATCAATCGAATAATTTCAGATCGTCGGAGAATATTATCTCGACTTATTTTAAAATGTTTGAATTATAGTTTCAATAGAAACTCCCCCTTATATAACAAATATGTTGACAACGGTCAACTCACATCCCTAGTACTTCCTCCAAAAATTCTCGGAAGTACATATATACGTACAAATCAATGTGTACCTATCAACAAGCAATATGCTTGGGGAACAATATAAGTTCCAGATTTTATGATGAAATTCTTACAAGGACAAGAAGGGGTAGACTCCAGTACTTCATGGACTGGGGAGACTACCAATTTACTACCACATGAGAAGGTATCTTATATACTGATGAATATGTGGAGAATGCATACCTGAGAGGGATGGACGCAAAACCGTGTCTTGAGAGGGATAGACACGAAGTGTGTACCTAAGAGGGACGGACACAGAAAAGGCCCAAATGCGGCCAGGGTGATAACCAATAATAAAAGGGAATCATCCATCTACATGTAGAAAAGGTTACTTTTATCGTAGTACGACTGATCATCGTATGCGGTGGCTCCAATGAATGTCCTATTCTTCCAATTGGAATTGTGATGCAATACTGTAACCCAAGCCTAGGTGCTGGGTTTACTATTAAGGTATTCGCAGGATAATAAAATCCCCTAAAGAATTGTTTTCATAAGAAGGTGTGTATCACCAAGGAAAACTATTTTCGGATGAAATATATTATCATATATGATGTTTTATGTAAGTTTATCATACAGTCATTTTCATACTGTACATTATTATGCTGGGCATTATAGCTCACACTTGTTTTCTTAAATTGACACAAAACAACAGTGAATCAAGATGCCTACCATGAGAACCACAGCCAGAAAATGGGTAGGAAATGGCCAGCTGTTCCGTAGATTGTTTGGTGTTGTACCACAGGTAGTCCGAATAAGCTGGATTGGTTTTCAGTTGTTTTTAGTTCGGCTTATATATAAGTATGACTTATGCAAGGTAATAAACAAGAAACATATATTTGGTCGACGCACTAGCCTTACTTAAAGGTTATTCCCCGGTAAAACTTAATTACTTTTGGGTTGTAATAATTATCACTTTGCGGTTTGATTTACTCTAGTAATGAATGGTTCTTTTCCAAGACAATAACCTGTAAGTGTGTGTGTGTGTGATAAGTATGGGGTCGTGAAGTGTGAGTATTTATATATTGTAATGTGAGGTATGTGGTTTATAGTGGTTTAGATGGCGTGGCCTCCGAGATTCCTGACCCCGGATTTTGGGGCGCCACAGAAGCCAAGCCTTTGGCCAAGATCACAACTAAGCAGGTTGCACAATTCCTGTGGGAAAACATCATATGCCGTTATGGAATTCCCCGTATCCTGGTTACCGATAATGGAACATCGTTCAACAATGAGGAATTCAAGAAGTATTGCGAAGAGAATGAGATTGAGTTATGATTTACCTCCGTAGCTCACCCGCAAGCCAATGGGCAAGCGGAGGTGGCAAATCGAATAATCCTGGATGGACTAAAGAAGAGGATCGAGAAGTCGAGGAATAACTGAGTGGATGAAATACTCCTAATACTATGGGCCTATAGGACTACTTGTAGAGTCACGACTGGAGCAACTCCCTTTATGTTAGCATATGGGGCAGAAGTGGTTGTTCCTGTAGAGATATCACATGCATCTCCCAAGATTCAAGCTTTTAATGCTAAGAAAAATGAGGAATGGGCAAAGGTTAGCCCTGGATCTAATTGATGAAGTACGAGATGAGGCACATGCGAAGATAGTGAAATATCAGAAAAATACTTCGTTCTACTACAACCTAAGGGTTAAGGAAAGGTTTTTAAGCAAGGTGACTTAGTCATGAGGAAGGTGGAAGCTTCTGGTGTTGGGCAGAGAGGGAAACTTGCCCCGAATTGGGAAGGGCCATATAAGGTCAAAAGTGTTCAAGGAAGAGGAACCTACAAGCTGGAGACTATGGATGGTTTTGAAGTCCCAATAACTTGGCATGCACAAAACCTGAAGAATTACTATGTGCAAATTGGTTGAGCATGATTCTCACTTATCAAGATGACAAGTAGGTTAAAAAGCGCCGTGAAGCTTTGCTTGCTTAGGACTACATGTTCTAGTTTTATTTTGAGGTTTATTAAGATTTATGTAAGGGATGAATCCCAATAGTTTAAGAAATTCATAAAGTTTTTCGAAATATGTTTAAATTCCTGTGGCATGGCAAGTAAACTAAGTGCATGAGATGAAAGCATGAAGTTCGATAAATAAAGATGGTTCAAATAAATAGTACAAAGTCTGATAAATTAAGTCTCAAAGACAAAGTAAAATAAATAAGCCACGCAGGGCTAGAAAAGCTCTAAGGAGCAGAGGTGCCCTCAGCATCCATATCATCATCTCCGCCACTCTCGCTGGAAGTCTCAGTAGTCCCGGAGGAGGAAGAGCTATCATCTACAGCAGGCCTAGAAGATGACTCGGGAGAAGGAAGAAGCGGGTCCTGAGGGATACGATCCGAGACAACAACTCGGGTGCGGAACCTCTATAGTAAGCCTCGTCATCAGGGCAGACATAGTCCGCTGGGTTAATATCAGGGCAAGCCTCGTTCACGGTCCCAATGGCCGTATCCCAACCAGTCCTAAAAAACCCAGGGAACACCGAGTCGTCCCTCTCATAGGCTGGGTGAACTCCTCCGAGTCCAAATAGTTATCAATCGCCTTGTCCTTCTCAGCCCTTAGCACAACCAGCTCAGCATTAGACTCTCCGAGCTCCTCCTCCTTACGCTTCACTTTGCTCCAAAGAAGCGTACTTCCTCTGCTGCTTCATGAGGGCATTGTCAGCTTTGTCCGAAGCCCTCTTCCATGATTTAGCTTGCCTCACAGCGCCTTGAAAGTAGGCGTTAGACTGAAATGAAACAATAAACAAAGATATAAGGCATGTGAATGCTACAAGTAAAAAAAGAGAGAAGAGTAAAATTATAAGAAAGAGTCATACCGAGGCCAAGGACTGAGCTCCCATGAGCTTTATCCTCTCCAGGTCGGGAGTAGCTACCACATCAGTGAAGTCCTTAGGGGCTAGGCCGTGGTAAGACCAATCCCAAGCGTGCTTTGTGGATCTAACCACGGTATTCCCTCGGCGGAATCCCCAAAGAGGCTGAAAAGCGCCCGTAGCAGCAGAGACAGGAGCAGCAGCAAAGATAGGGGCACTGTGGGCTTCAGCTCCCTCAGCAGGAACCTCCACTGTAAGAACCCTGATTTTTGTAATATTTTAAAACTTCTATGAATAGTAACTTGAGCTGATTAAGTAATACGTATGGGGATCATCATAAAATGAATAGTGGAATTTTGAGAATCCGAGATCATATTCTTGTTTATCGAGGAAATAAGTGAATGTAAAAGCCGACGGAATTCGAAGATTCACGATTATACTACGTGTTTTTGTATCGGTAAAGAATGGCGTAGAACCGGGAATACTACGTGAAATAAATAATATATCAAGGTGTTTCTATGATCAAGAGAAGGAATGGAATTGGTTATAGGATTATAAGCGATAAAAGAAATCGCTATGAAACAAGTCGTTATACGTGGAAACTATCGGAATGGAATGACGATTGCGTTTACGATAAATAAACGAATGAGAATTTAAATCCCATGCAAGTTGGCCATGCATAACCAAGTCCTAACTAGTAGTTAGGAGTGTAACTAGATGATTAGAAGTTAACTAGAATAGTTAGTGGAATAGTGTTGAATAGTGATGGGAGACAAACAAGTACACAAGCCATACTTCTCCCTTTTCTCACTTCACCACACAATCAAACCAACCCATACCTTTGCCAAATTATTGTCAAATCTGCTGCATACATCCCATATATTCATTATACACTCCACACTTTAGCCACAAAAGAAACAACCCCTTTTCCCTCACTTAAAGCTCTCCTATTTTTCATTCCAGCAGTTCGGGTTTTCTGAGCAAGGGAAAAAGAAAAATTCATAACTCAATATATACTCATTCAAATATCATGAAATCTTTACCATAGCTTCCTTATATCATGGGTAAGCTTTCTTACCAAATTTCAGCCTCAAATTATTTTTTCAATTTTATAAAAATGTTTGAATGAGGTGCTGAAAGGTAACTCCGAAATTTTAACTTATTTCTTGGTTTTGTTTCTTAAAGATCTAGCCCTTCTAAGTGTTTTCTAAGCAAACCAAGCCTCAATCATCCTAGAACTAACCTTCCTAGTGTCCAAGAAGGTATAACTTTCAACCCTTTAAGGTTTTATGGTTGGATTTAAGAGTTATGTTTGTTGTCGTGTTAAGATCCAAAGGATTGTGTTTGTTTGAGTTGTATTGATTATGTTGTTAGATATATTTGATAATGTCATGACTAATATGATTTATGTTTAGTTTTCAGATCTTACTTAAACAGGACAAATCAGTACTTAACTGAAATCAGCACTTATACTGAAGTCAGAACTTAAGTCATCAGTACTTAAGGATCAGGAGATATTTATCAGAAGATAATATTAGGACTTAAAGGAAACGTTCAGATAAGGGAGGCGGCTGATTGAAGAAAGAGAAGATTGAGACAAATGTAAGAAGAGATATGCATGAAGAAGGAATTCTATGAAGAATAGAATACTTGGAAGAAAAGATATCTGATTGATATATTTTAGGAAGCAGAATTATATTCCATATCAATTAGCGATTATCTTGTAACTGTGTAGTATATAATCACAGACATAGGGTTTACACTATAAGTGTTATCATTATCGAGAATATTATTCATTGTAACCCTAGCAGCTCTCGTGATATTTGTTCATCACTGAGAGAGGACAGTTCGATATTGTAACAGAGTTTATTTCTTTGAATAAAGTCTAGTTTTTGTTACTTGTGTTATAAGAATTCGATTTGATTGTGCTATACACTTTATTTAACCCCCTTCTACAGTGTGTGTGACCTAACAAGTGGTATCAGAGCCTATCTTTTAACACACAAACAGTTTAAGATCCAAAAACAATCATGTCTGAAGTAGAAACTCCAACTAAGCCCACCAAAACTGAAGAACCTCCAAAGACACAAATCCATAGTCGATATGAGGCCATTAGAGTTCCCATATTGAAACCATCTGAATATTCCATATGGAAGGTGAGGATGACTATGTTTCTGGAAGCTACAGATCTAGAATATCTTGATAGAATCAAGGAAGGACCTCACAATCCAACAAAACTCGCTGTTGCAGTTGCAGGTGAAGCAGCAAAGTCTGTACCAAAAGAGAAGAGTGATTACACTGCTGAAGATATCACATCAATTGCTAATGATGCTAAGGTACGACACTTACTGTATAGTGCCATTGATAATGTAATGTCAAACAGGGTAATAAACTGTAAAACTGCAAAGGAGATATGGGATGCCTTGGAAACAAGATGTCAGGGAACTGATTCGATTAAGAAGAACAGGAAGACAATACTCACTCAAGAGTATGAACACTTTGACTCAAAGGCTAATGAGTCATTGACTGATTTATATGATAGATTTGTCAAACTCTTAAATGATTTGTCACTGGTTGATAAGGAGTATAATCTTGAAGATTCAAACCTTAAATTCCTGTTAGCTCTTCCTGAAAACTGGGATTTGAAGGCCACAATCATAAGAGACAACTATAGTCTTGAAGAAACAACTCTTGATGAAATCTATGGGATGCTCAAGACTCATGAACTTGAGATGGAACAAAGAAGCAAGAGAAAAGGAGGAAAGTCAAGAACAGTTGCTCTTAAGGCTGAAGAAGAATCCCCCAAGGAAGCTACCTCAAGGAAAGGCAAGGGTAAAGCGCTCTTCACAAAGTCTGATACTGAGTCATCAAGTTCTGATAGTGATGGTGACTCGGAAACTGAAAGCTCGCCTGCGATGGATGCTGATGAAGAGATGATGAAGCTGTGTGCTCTTATGGTGAAAGGAATCACAAGGATTGCATACAGGAAGTTCAGGAAGGGAAAGAAGTTTTCCAGGAAAGGTGCAAGTTCTGATAAGAAGAATTTCAGAAAATCTGAAGGCAAAGGAGGGAAGTCTGACAGAGGAGATTACACAAATGTCAAATGCTACAACTGTGGTGAGAAAGGCCACATATCTTCTGATTGCAAGAAAGCGAAGAGTGACAAAGGCAAGGCTCTTGTCACAAAGAAGAAAAGCTGGACAGACACTTCAGATTCTGAAAGTGAGAAGAACTATGCCTTGATGGCCAATGCTGATATGGCAAATGTTGATAGCAGTCCTGAAGCTGCTGAGTTAAAGGTACCTCAAACTACTTATGCCTTTCATACTGATGATATTAATGAGTTGAGAAGATATCTTAAAACTATTTTCATTAGCTATAGAATCAAACTTTAACATATGAAAGATTAACTTCTGAAAATCTTGCTTGTAAAAAGAGGAATGATTATTTAGAAAAAGAGTTAGTCATGTTCCATCAAACTCAGAAAGATAGAGATGATGCTTTCTATGTTAGGGATGAAGTACTTAAAATGAATGAATCTCTAAAAACTGAGTTAGAAAAGGAAAGAGAGATTATCAGGACTTGGACTAACTCTGGCAGAACAACTCAGAATTTGTTAAGTAGTGGAAACTGGAAAGAGGGCTTAGGTTATGGAAATGATAAGAATGATAAAGGAACTGTAGATATTAAGCCTATAGTTGTTAAACAAAAGCCAAAGTTAAAACCTGTTAAGTTTGTAGCTGTAAAGTCTGAAACTTAGAAATCAGAAGTTAAAAGGAATTAACTTCTGACAAACTAAAACAGGAAAAGATAACTGAAGCAAATGTAGGCTTGATGACAAAGAAGCAGCTTAAGCATAAGCTGAAAGAAGTTAAGAATGCAAACAAGGTAAAATCACCTAGGAAAAATAGGAATGGAAAGGAAGGTGTGAATAAAAGCAATGATTCTAAGCCTGTTCCTGATGGCTCCTACAAAAACATGTCATAACTGTGGAAGTTCTAACCATCTGGCTTCTTTTTGCAGGAAGAATAAGAACATAAACTCCTTACCTTCAAAGTCAGGAGTTAAGAGTCAGTCTCTTAGATATAAGCCACAAAATCCTTGTTTTCATTGTGGTAGTTTATGGCATTTCATTTATACTTGTAAGGAATATCATAGTTTGTACTATGATTATTATCAAATAAAACCTTCTTTAAAGAAAGTTAGCATTGTTCCTTCTAGTGTAAGTTCTGATTCAAAGTCTGATAGTGTAAATTCTGATAAGAAAAATGTTAACATAAACTCTGATGCTAAATCCGCTACAAATGTTAACAAACTTAATAAGGCCAAAGGATCCAAGCAAGTCTGGGTCCTTAAAACTAATCATTAGTGGTCTTTGTGATTGCAGGGCAACAGGAAAAAACATCCTAGTTCTGGATAGTGGATGTTCAGGACATATGACTGGAAATAAAGCCCTGCTATCAGATTTTGTGGAGAAGTCTGGCCCAAGTGTTTCTTATGGAGATGGCAATATTGGAAAAACATTGGGATATGGCAATATCAATCTTGGGAATGTCATCATTAAAGAAGTAGCTCTGGTCTCAAAACTTAAACACAATAGCCTGAGTGTTAGTCAAATCTGTGACAGAGGTTATCATGTGGATTTTTTTGAAGAACACTGTGAAATTATAAGCAAATCTACAGCAAAAGTTGTTCTGAAAGGATATAGGCATGGTAACATTTATGAAGCCAAGCTTTCAACAAGTTACTGATGGTTCTGCAATCTGTCTGATGAGTAGAGCATCAATTGAAGAAAGCTGAAACTGGCACAAGAAACTCTCTCATTTAAATTTCAATAATATAAATGAATTAGTCAAGAAAGATCTTGTGAGAGGACTACCAAAGTCAGTATTTTCTCCTGATGGCCTTTGTGATTCTTGTCAGAAGGCTAAACAAAGGAAATCTTCATTCAAGAGCAAGACTGAATCATCAATTCTTGAACCTTATCACCTACTACATGTTGATCTATTTGGTCCAGTAAATGTCATGTCTATTGCAAAGAAGAAATATGTTATGGTCATAGTGGATGAGTTCACCAGATACACATGGGTATATTTCTTGCACACAAAAAGTAAACTGCATCTATCTTGATTGATCATGTCAAGCAACTGGATAAATTGTTTAAAGACTCTATAAAAATAATAAGAAGTGATAATGGCACTGAGTTCAAGAATTTTACGATGGAAGAGTTCTGCAAAGACCATGGAATCAAGCAGGAATTTTCTGCTCCTGGAACTCCACAGCAAAATGGAGTTGTTGAAAGAAAGAATAGAACTCTCATTGAAGCTGCACGAACTATGCTTGATGAAGCAAAGCTACCAACCTATTTTGGGCTGAAGCTGTGCAGACTGCTTATTTTACTCAGAATGCAACACTCATTAACAAGCATGGAAAGACCCATATGAGATGGTGAAGAAAAGAAGCCAAATCTGAAGTATTTTCCTGTATTTGGATGCAAGTGTTTTGTTCTTAAGACTTACCCTGAACAACTATCCAAATTTGATCTAAAAGCTGATGAAGGAATCTTTGTTGGATATCCACTTTCCACAAAAGCCTTCAGAGTCTACAACTTGAGAACAAGGGGGTCATGGAATCTATCAATATCTCTTTTGATAATAATAAAATTACTGGACTTAAAGATTTTAATGATCATGATCAGCTGAGATTCGAAAATGAAGAATTAAATTCTGCACTGAAAACCCTGACAGTCTAAGTCCTGATACTGCAAACTCTGATGGATTAAACTCTGATGTCATTGAAACTATGGTGACTACGTCAAAAGAGGATGCACCTGTGCAGGGGGAGCATACTGAAGATACAACCACATCCCAAGAAGCATCAGAACATACAACTGGCTCTTCAAGTTCTAATTCATCAAGTTCTGATAAGCCAAGTTCTGATAGTTCTGAAAACTTAAACACTGAAGGATCCAACTCAGAGAGCATATTTTCAGGGGGAGCATCAGAAGATGTTGATGAATATGGCATGGATCATGGGGGAGCATCCAGTTTTAGAGAAAACCTTCCATCTGCGAGGAAGTGGACTAAATCACATACACCTGATTTAATTATTGGAAATCCTGATGCAGGTGTCAGAACTAGGAACAACTACTTCAAACGAATGCTCTTATAATTCCTTTCTCTCCTCAACTGAACCAAAGAAAGTGGAAGAAGCTCTTCAGATGTTGATTGGGTGGCAAGCATGCAGGAGAGTTAAATGAATTTGAAAGAAACAAAGTCTGGATCCTAATGCCAAGGTACCAAAGAACAGGATCTGTTATTGGGTAAATGCCGGAAGGTAAATGAATTTGCAAAAGTCTGGATCCTAATGCCAAGGACCAAAGAACAGATCTGTTATTGGTTAACAAAGTGGGTATTCACAAACAAAACTGATAGTGATGGCATAATCACAAGGAATAAAGCAAGGTTGGTTGCAAAAGCATATTCTTAATAGGAGGGAATTGATTATGATGAAACATTTGCACCAGTTGCTAGATTGGAAGCCATAAGGATATTTTTGGCTTATGCTGCTCACAAAAAGTTTACTGTCTTTCAAATGGATGTGAAAAGTGCTTTTCTCAATGGAGAATTGGAAGAGGAAGTGTATGTTGAACAACCTCCAGGCTTTGTAGATCCTAAATATCCAAATCATGTCTACATGCTTGATAAAGCACTTTATGGCCTTAAGCAAGCTCCAAGAGCATGGTATGAGACTTTAGCTCAGTTTCTTCTGAAAAGTGGATTTAACAGAGGAACTATTGACAAAACACTGTTCTACCTCAACCATGGAAAGGACTTACTTCTGGTTCAGATATATGTTGATGATATCATCTTTGGTTCTACAAATGACAGACTTTGCAAAAAGTTTGCCAAACTGATGCAGTCAAGATATCAAATGAGTATGATGGGGGAAATCAGCTATTTCGGGGCCTTCAAGTCAAGCAGAATAAAGAAGGCACTTTTATTTGTCAAATTAAGTACACCAGAAACTTGCTGAAAAAATTTGGAATGCAAGATTGTTCAAGTGCATCCACTCCCATGGCCACTGCAACAAAATTGGATAAGGATACTGGTAAATCAGTAGATATTACTGATTATAGAGGTATGATTGACTCTTTACTCTATCTAACTGCTAGTAGACCTGATATCATGTATGCTACCTGTCTTTGTGCAAGATTTCAAGCAGATCCAAGAGAACCTCACTTAACAGTTGTGAAAAGAATCTTCAAGTATCTTAAGGGAACAGCTGATCTGGGATTGTGGTATCCCAGAGAATCAGATTTTAAACTAATAGGTTACTCAGATGCAGATTTTGCAGGTTGCAAAATTGACAGGAAAAGCACAAGTGGAAGCTGCCAATTTCTTGGAGGCAGTTTGGTTTCTTGGTTTAGCAAGAAACAAAAGTCCATTTCCACATCAACTGCAGAAGCAGAGTACATTGCTGCAGGAAGCTATTATGCACAGATTCTTTGGATGAAGAATCAGTTACTGGATTATGGGTTAACATATTTTAAAATCCCTATTTATTGTGATAATCAAAGTGCTTTTGCTATGACAGGTAATCCAGTTCAACACTCAATGACAAAGCACATCAGCATTAGGTACCACTTCATAAGGGAACATGTGGATGAAGGTACAGTGGAATTGCACTTTGTTCTAAAAGATCAACAACTAGCAAATATCTTCACAAAACCACTGTGTGAAGCTACTTTTACAAGATTGGTAAATAAACTTGGAATGGTTTCAGGTTCTTTCTTTAAATCTGCTTAGCTTTTGTTCTGCTGCATCAGACTTTATGATCAGTATTTACAGATATTACTATCTTTATGTATTCTGTGCTTAATTGAAAATTGCTTAAGTACTGATTGTTGTCTGATGTGAATTTCTAAACTCTGATAGTGATATGACTGTTTCTGTGACTATTCAATCCTATGAGGATAACTGTGCTAGATGCTGACCTAGTAGTCTTTAATATACTAAAGATCCCATGTTCGAAGTAATTATTTATGTGGAAATCTATTGACACAAGCAAATTCTGATATTGAGCTTAGTTAAGTTTACTTTGTCTATCTTATTACTAAGTCAAAAACTAGAATAATGCTTCTCATTTGTTAAGTCCTGATGTTAGTAAATCTGCTGGATGTACTAAGTGCTGATAAACCTTACTTATTAAAAGAAAAAGGAAATGAACAAGGAATAAAAATCAGGTACTCCTTTGAGATCTAGAGTAAAAATATGGAAGGGATGACCCAAGTGCATTGCTGGTATTAAGTAATATGCATCAGAAAAGCAAATAATTATTTTTCTTGGTGACTTGTCACACTCTATGATTACTGGAGAAATACTCTGATAATAGCATAAATTCTGATAAGCAGTCGTGACTCACTTACACTGAGAAGCCACTGTAAAATGGAATTTCAAAAGATGCATAAAATAAGCACAAAACAGTTGAGGTGGACTCATGCATGAACTCATTCAATATTAGGCTTCAGAATAATGACAGATTTTAAGTAAAGTTCTTAGTTATGCCTTATTTCTAAGATTTACTGAAGTGAATCAGACTTTACTCTTTGTCTGATATTTAGCTTAATGCACACTTACACTCCATATGAATGATGAAAATTACTGTGGTGATCAATGTTGTTTTAGATGAACAGTTTATGTGTCAGATTGCATAAATTCTGAGGACAAGTTATGATGGAAGTTCTGATGATTAAGTTCTGAAGAACCGAAATCAAACTTTGTGTGAAGAATTACAGAAATAGGCATTCATTTTTTGAGTTAAGGAATCATGTTCTGATGACTATTAAGTTCTGATATAAGTCTAAATCCTGATATTAAATTCTGATTGTTTACTTGACTTATTTATGGTTAAAATCTGAAACAGTCCTATTTTACATCAGAATATGTTCGGGTGAGATATTAACAGTCACTACAATTAGGGTTAGTGGTACACGTCCATGCATAGTAATGTTTACTTGTTTCTTGTGCGCATTAAACCCTGTTTTACACTTCCAATGACTGTTTTTATTCTCCTCAGTCTAGGGAGATGAGGTAGAATTATTTCTACCTGTAAGCATTAAATTTTCCTTGCGTCTCCTGGCATTCTATTGCCTATATAAACCAACACTTCATTCCAGCCAGTACATCTCTCATTTACACTCAAACTCTCAAACTCATTTCTTTTTCACTCATCACAATCATGGTTAATTATAACTTAGCTCTGAACTATGATACTTTCTCTCTCACCATGAGCTGTCCAGAATGGCAGCAGGAATGGCATGTTACTGCCATTCTTGATGAGGTTTGGGACTCTGTTCCCCAAGAGGTTCTGACAGACCTTGTGTTTTTCTATATGGATTACCATCACCATGTTGAGCGACTGGAAGAAGAACGGTTGGAAGCTCTTCGACAGCAGGAGCGAATCATTCGTCTCGCTGTTCTTTTTGTTGAAAGTAGGAAGAAGAGATAGGATTTGTAGGTTAGGACAATCTTGTAATTTTATGCTGTAATTTCAATTTCATGAATGTATTTTCTCAATATATTAATGAAATTTTATATTTTTGCAATATTTTATCTCTGAGTTGTTTGAAATTTCTGATACATTTTTAAATCCTGATTTACCCATATTCTGATGACCGTTTTTATACCTGATACAAATCAAGTCCTGATTCTGACGTGGCAGTACCTGTTTACTTGATTTATTTTTTTTGGTCATTCTCTCACTTAGTGTATTTATACAGATTATTGGTCTCGTAGTAAAAATAATTTTTTAAGTGGGAACAGTTTAAATGTTATATTAAAACTGAACTACCTTAATTAATGGGATTACTTGGTAAGTGGAACGGTTTTTCCTTGAAAAACTGCATGTGATAAGTAATGATTACTGTTTTCCCGTGCCCATTAATTATTCTTTACTGCTGCATGTCTGACATGTGTCCAACGATTACTTTTTCTACCGTGTATAAGTAAAAGAGAGATACGGTTGTAAAATCTTTTATTTACTTTCACACTTTATCTCTCTTTCTTTACTTCTATTCTCTCTCATCTCCTGTCATTTTTTTTCTTACAGACATTTTATCAAACACCTTACAGGCAATCTTATTTCTCACTTTTTCTCATGGCACCTAAGGATTTGATTTTAGATGGAGCCAAGTTTGTACCCAACAACTATGCTGCAATCTTAAACTATGATGAAGCTCCATCTGATTTGCACTTTGTGCAAGATCTTCTAGCACACAGTGAGATTGGGTATGCATTAACCCAGCCTCAAGTCATTTCCAGCCAACAAGTCCTGGCGTTCTGGCGGACTGGGCATTTTGATAATGGTGGTGCTACTGGTACTCCAAGCATTATTTTCGAAGTAAATGATGTTGAGCATGTGGTAACTCCTGGAGCAATTCGTAAAGCTCCACACTTACCAGAAGGCTGCATTTTCTCAACACCGGAGGAACCCGTTCTACAACAGCTCATGGCCAATTTGGGGTATGAGAAGAGTTTGGCCAAACTTGGACAGTTGAAAAGAGCACATATCAGAAAGGAATGGAGTTTTTTCTTCGACTGCATCACTAAAGCATTCGGCAATAAGTGTTCCAACTTTGATGTCATTCCTATTATGAGTCAGCACATCGGGTATGCTATTATTCACCAAACTCATTTTGATTTTGCAAGTGCTGTGCTAGGCTTTATAGGGGATAGGATGACAGAGGATAGGAATGTAGTATACTTTGCTAGATTCTGTCAGCTTATATATACTTTTTGTTGTGCTAATGAACCTCAACCAACCAGTTCTTTATTTCCACCCTTTAAACTTGCAAAACGGGTGTTTAATGACTTGGTAAATGCTGACCTTAAGAAAAAGGTGGTTAGACCCTTACAGATACCTCAGTCTGTAAAACAGATCCTGGTAAATGCTGATCCTTACACTTAAGATCTGTTTACTTTGATATTCAACCCACCAGCACATCCCAGACACCACAACAACCATCAGAACATACCTCACATACACCTCAACCTACCAATCCCTCTATTAGACCACATCTCAAACCTTCACAGATAACTCAACCTTCATCATCAGCACATACTGTGAAGCCTTCATCTTCCAAGCCCAAAAGGACAAAGACTGTACCTCAGACACCACAGAAGAGAATGAGGATTGTTCGGAGAGATGAGTCAGACAGTGAGGAACAGGTTCCTGTATCAGAACCTATTGTTACAGAAGCTGAGAAGGTTCCTTCTCAGAAGGATACTGGAATTGGGGGATCTAAGCTTCTCAAAAGGCTTAGAAGAATGTCTTATGCTGAAACTCCCAAGGAATCTCCATCTTCAAAGAAAAGAAAGAAACAGAGAGCTCACATGCCAGTTTTAGATGATGAGGAAGCAGCAGCTAAGGAAGGAGATCAGGAATCTCTGATCTCACAAGAGCCAGAATTTGCTGAAGCTACTGCTACAGATAAAGCATCTACACCACCTGTGTCTCCTATACATGAACAGTATCTACTGCAGACCCAGGCACAAGTGCTGAAATTGATATTCACAACCTGGTTGTGCCCGAGGTTCTCTACTTAGAAGCTCCAACAGCTCCAATTAATCCATCAACAACACCAATTACTGATGCTCATGAAACTCCATAATTGTCTACAACACCTTCTTTGCATCTAGATGTTGATGATAGATTATAGGTGGGCATCAGACTATGGCTGTTGATCAGAACTTGGAAGCAGATCAACACTTAGAGGATGATGTTGAAGCCTCAATTGCTTCTCATCCTATTCTTTTATCAGAAGATGCTGACTCTGTAAGTTCTGATGCTGCAAATGCTGAAACTACTGGTGATGCTGCTATAAATGAAGATGCTACTGCGGCTGGTCCATCAGGACATGCACCTCAACAAACTGTTCACAAAAGTGAGATAGTCAAGAAGTTTGTTACAGGGGAGGCACCAGTACCTTGGAGTGAAACTCCTAGAGGACATGAGTGGACTAAGGAGTGGAACACAGCTACTTTTGTTCCTTCTCAATCGATTCTTGATGAGCACTTGGCAAAAGCTGATGAGATGCTAATTAATGATGATTTCAAGACACAACTTCGAGTTACTGCATTGAGTACTAGACATCTTCAAGGTCTACATTCAACAACTCATGCAGATGCATAAGATTCAGGAAGAATTGCTCAAGCAAGAAATGACTAAGAAAATTGACAAGAAAACTTTCTTCCAACCTACCTTTGACAGAGTTTCTTACATTGAGAAGACCCAAGAGAAGCAACAGTCTCAGATTGTTGAAATTTTGAAAAATCAAACTTCTCAGCAATCTCAACTAGATGAGATCCAATCCTCAGTGGAATTGCTTGTCTCTCTTCTTTTACCCGCTGATGCCAAAAAGGGGGAGAAAGTACTTAAGTCCAAATGCAAAACTGTTAAGACACTGAAGGGGAAGGATGATGAAAAAGATGACCTGGGAAACTCTGGAATGGGTGGATGTCATAGTCAAGGTAGAGGTCTCTCATCAAGAAGAGCTGAAGCTACAGGTCATAGAACAAGTTCTGATACTGGAAAAAGAATTACTTCTGATACTGGTAAAAGGATAAGTTCTGATGAACTTTTGGATCTTGATGAAGAAATTTCAAGACAGTTATTTCTGAAGGAAAATCTTGGAAGGGACTTTGAGAGTCTATTGGAAGAAGAAGCTAGACTTAAGTCAAAAAAAGTTAACTCTAAATCTGAAGCTTCTGTTGGTAAAAAGAAACTTCCAAAGGCCAAAGGCATTGTGATTAAAGAAAGGACAGATATTGAGGCAACCAAGGCCAAATCACAATTGCAGATAAATCCAAGGTCCAAGGGCAAAGAAAAAGTTGGTGAACCTATAAAAGTTTATGTGCCTTCCGTGGATGAAGAAATTTCTGTTGAAGATGCTGATCTTACTCTGACTTCAAGAAAGATTTCTAAGACAACCTCTGACATGGCTCAAGTTGTTCAGAGTCAAGATTTAGTTAGTTCTGATATTACAAAGAAGCAAGTAACCTCTGACATAGCTCAAGTTGACTTGATATCAGAAGATAAATCAAAGGAAACCTCTGACATTGCTCATGTTAAATCCTCAAAGTTACTCCTACCAGGATTCACCAAAGCCAAACAGACTCAACCTTTGAAGACTGCAGCAAGTGGTTTTGAAGCAAGAGTGGTTACTGGAAAGGAAGCAAGATATAAATCTGGATTGGGTAGTGCTGATGAAAGAAGAGTACATAACACAACTAATGATCCAACTTCCTTAAGTGAACCAGGTGTTGGAGCAACTCCTGAAAGATTGAATCAACTAGAATCTGTACAGATGGTTTACCATACCTACTTGAAAGAACACATCTTGTTATACTTCATGACAGATGGTAGGGTTTACCACATAAGGGAAAATGCTATTCCACTGAAGTATTTTGAAGAACTGGAACATGTTTTATTTTTACTTCAAGTGAATGACAGAATAACAGAAAGTGCTGCAAACTATTTGAAGACTCAAATTCAGAGACAGAAAAGGCTTTATTCTATAAAGTCTGATAGCACATATCTTCCAAAGTACAGAGATCACAAGGGTGATATTGTTGAGATGAAGCCTAACTCTGCGAAGATTATAACTACCTTTCTGGGTTATAAGGCTGTAGAATTTAATCTTGAGTCTGACAAGGCATATTTGATCATACTGGATCAGGACATAAGGAAAGCTAGAATTAATGATCTCAGGGCTGCTATTTTCCAAACTGGTGAAGATTCTGCAGAGCTTAAAGATGCTAAAAGGAGGATGATTGATGAACTCAGATATGCTGAGAGATGTTTGTTAAAGAACTATCTGAGAATAACTCCTGACATCAGAGAGATCAGAAAGTGAAGCCAAGTCAAGATCTACAACTGCTCAAATTCTGATATGAATACAGACTGAAGTTGTTATCAGAAGTTAAATTTGGTAAAGCTTTAAGGACTATAAGTTGTAGTTATCTAGTCAAATTCTCATGCATTTGTACTTAATATTTTTGACATCATCAAATATTTGTTAAACTTGTATATTATGCTAATTTACAAGTTGGGGGAGATTGTTAGATATATTTGATAATGTCATGACTAATATGATTTATGTTTAGTTTTCAGATCTTACTTAAACAGGACAAATCAGTACTTAACTGAAATCAGCACTTATACTGAAGTCAGAACTTAAGTCATCAATACTTAAGGTTCAGGAGATATTTATCAGAAGATAATATCAGGACTTAAAGGAAACGTTCAGATAAAGGAGGCGGCTGATTGAAGAAAGAGAAGATCGAGACAAATGTAAGAAGAGATATGCATGAAGAAGGATTTCTATGAAGAATAGAATACTTGGAAGAAAAGATATCTGATTGATATATTTTAGGAAGCAGAATTATATTCCATATCAATTAACGATTATCTTGTAACTGTGTAGTATATAAACATAGACATAGGGTTTACACTATAAGTGTTATCATTATCGAGAATATTATTCATTGTAACCCTAGCAGCTCTCGTGATATTTGTTTATCACTGAGAGATGACAGTTTCATATTGTAACAGAGTTTATTGCTTTGAATAAAGTCTGTTTTCTGTTACTTGTGTTATTAGAATTCGATTTGATTGTGCTATACACTGTATTCAACCCCCTTCTACAGTGTGTGTGACCTAACAGATAATGATCATCCGTCGGGATGTAAATTTTGACTTAGCCAAAACTTCATCCAGGACTGAAAAATCAATTAAATTTCTGGTTGCTTTACAAATATCTGAAAAGATTCAAGAGTAATTAAGCATACCTAACCCACTTACCAACCTTGAAAAGGTGGATTCATCCAGTGGCTTGGTAAATATATCTGCAAGCTATTTTTCACTTGGAACAAAATATAGTTCCACAGTACCATTCATTACATGTTCCCTTATGAAGTGGTACTTGATGTCTATGTGCTTTGTTCTTGAATGCTGTACTGGATTCTCAGTGATGGCAATTACACTTGTGTTATCACAGAAGATAGAAATTCTTTCCACTTGCAGACCATAGTCTAGCAATTGGTTTTTCATCCACAAAATCTGTGCACAGCAACTGCCAACAATAATATATTCAGCTTCAGCTCTAGAATTAGAAACTGAATTTTGCTTTTTACTGAACCAGGACACAAGCTTATTTCCTAGAAATTGACAAGTTCCTGTTGTACTTTTTCTATCAATTCTACAACCTGCATAATCTGCATCTGAATAACCAGTTAGATCAAAAACCAGAATCTCTAGGGTACCAAATGCCAAGTTTTGGTGTACCTTGGAGATATCTAAAAATTCTCTTAATAGCAATTAAATGAGATTCTCTAGGGTCAGCTTGAAATTTAGCACAAAGACATGTAGCAAACATTATATCTGGCCTACTAGCTGTTAAGTATAGAAGTGAGCCAACCATGCCTCTATAACTTGAAATATCCACAGACTTTTCAGTAGTGTTTAATTCAAGTTTAGTTGCAGTGGCCATGGCAGTTTTTGCAGATGTGCAATCCATTAGTTCAAACTTCTTTAAAAGATCATAAATGTATGTAGTTTTACTAATGAATATTCCATCACTAACTTGCTTAACTTGCAAACCAAGAAAGTAAGTTAGTTCTCCCATCATGCTTATTTCATACTTACTTTACATCAATTTGGCAAACTTTTTACAAAGTTTTTCATCTGTAGAACCAAAAATAATGTCATCTACTTAAATTTGAACAAGTATGCTAGAGCCATTAACATCTCTAAAGAATAAAGTTTTGTCTACAGTACCTCTAGTGAAGTGATTCTCTAAAAGAAACTTTGACAAAGTGTCATACCAAGCTCTAGGTGCTTGCTTCAATCCATAGAGTGCTTTCAAAATATAGTATACATGATTAGGTAGATTTGGATCTTCAAAAACAAGAGGCTGACTGACATAGACTTCCTCCTCCAAATCTCCATTTAGAAAAGCACTCTTGACATCCATTTGATAGACCTTGAAATTGGCATGGGATGCATAGGCTAAGAAGATTCTGATGGCTTCAAGTCTTGCAACAGGAGCAAAGGTTTCATCAAAATCTATTCCTTCTTGTTGACAGTAGCCCTTAGCAACTTATCTAACTTTGTTCCTGACTACTATGCCATTTTCATCCATCTTGTTTCTGAATACCCAGTTGGTGTCTATTGGATTCTTTTCTTTAGGCTTGGGTACCAGCTTCCAAACATTGTTCCTTTCAAATTGGTTTAGCTCCTCCTGCATAGCTAAAATCCAATCAGGATCCATCAAAGCTTCATCTACCTTCTTTGGTTCTTCCTTAGGTAGGAAACTGCTATATAGACATTCTTCTTGAGTTGCTCTCCTTGTTTGAACTCTAGAAGATACATCACCAATGATGAGCTCAAAGGGGTGATCCTTTGTCCATTTTCTTTGTTGAGGTAGATTAGCTCTAGATGAAAAGCCCTCATTGTTGTCTTGATGTGTGATTGAGTTTTGATTATTAGAAACTCTCCTGAGTTTGTAAATCTATGATTTGAGAAAGGAGGACTTTTTATAAGTGATATATTCTGACTTTCAGCTTCTTTTAATGACCCGACGAATGGTGTATTTTGAGTTCCGACGGATGAAGCTGATTGTCTCCCGATGGATGATGCAGATTGTCTGTCGACGGATGAAGCATTTTGTAACTCGATAAATGTTGAGTTATTAGCTTTATTGGTTGTAGATTTTTCTGCACTATCCTTAGTGGTATTTTCTTGATCACTTTCATCATCACTGTCATCACTAACCATCTCCACATTGTCAAATTTTAGGCTATCATGGTAATCTCCATCTTGTAATCCTTCAATCTTTTTATCATCAAACACAACATGTATTGATTTCATAACAATGTTGGTTTTCAGATTGTAGACTCTGTATGCTTTACCAACAATATATCCAACAAAAATTCCTTCATCTGCTTTAGCATCAAACTTCCCATTTTGATCAGTTTGATTTCTCAAGATATAACATTTATAGCCAAAGACATGAAGAAAATTTAGAGTTGGCTTCTTGTTCTTGAACAATTGGTAGGGAGTCATGCATTTTGCTTGATTAACCAAAGAAATATTCTGAGTGTAGCATGCAGTATTTACAGCTTCAGCCCAGAAGTATGTTGGTAACTTTAATTCTTCAAGCATTGTCCTTGCAACTTCAATAAGTGATATGTTCTTTCTTTCTGCTACTCCATTTTGTTGTGGAGTTCTTGCTGCTGAAAACTCATGCATAATCCCATTATCTTCACAAAATGCTCTCATGACAGAATTCTTGAACTCAGTTCCATTGTCACTCCTGATTCTTCTAACTTTGAAATCAGGATGATTGTCGACTTGCCTTATGTGATTGATGATGATTTCACTAGCCTCATCTTTAGACTTTAGGAAATATGTCCAAGAGAACTTTGAGAAATCATCTACAATTACTAGGCAAAATCTTTTTCTTGAGATGGACAACACATTGACTGGTCCAAACAAATTCATGTGTAGCAGTTGCAAAGGTTCTTCAATTGTTGAATCAAGCTTCTTTCAGAATGATGCTTTGATTTGATTTCCCTTTTGGCAAGCATCACATAGTCCAACCTTAGAAAACTCCACTTGAGGAATACCTCTAACCATTTCTTTCTTTACAAGCTCATTGATGGTCTTGAAGTTCAGATGGGATAACTTCTTGTGCCATAGCCAACTTTCATCTTGACTTGCTTTACTGAGAAGACAAGTAACAGATTCTGCATTTGATGAGTTGAAGTTGGCTAAGTACATATTTCCTTTTCTCACTCCAGTGAGAACCACTTTGTTGCTCCTCTTGTTTGTCACAACACAGGCTTCTCTATTGAAGGTTACTGAATTGCCTTTATCACAAAGCTGGCTGATACTCAACAAATTATGCTTGAGACCATCCACTAAGGAAACCTCCTCAATGATGACATTGTCTTTTGAAATCAAGCCATATCCCACGGTATAACCCTTGTTGTCATCTCCAAAAGTAATACTTAGGCTAGCTCTTTCCTTAAACTTTGTGAGCACGATAGAATCTCCAGTCATGTGTCTTGAACAATAACTATCCAAGTACCACATATTCTTTCTGTTTCCCTGCATACATTAAAATCAAATCAAGTTGATTTTGGTACCCAAGTTTCCTTGGGTCCTGCCTTGTTAGCTTTCTTCTTTTGTTTCTTAGGTTTGATCTCATTTGACTTGGGGATATCAAATTCATCCTTAGTCATCTGAGTTGGACCTTTGAAACCATTCATTAAAGCATAATTATCATGCACATTTTGATTAATAGGAAATGGCATGCTATTTGCAAACATGTTATTCCAGTAGGGCATGCTAAGTGGCATTTGAGGCATACTAAATGCAACATAATAAGGATTAGGTGTAAATGGCATATTAGCAAATTGTGCATTCATATTCTGTGCAGACATAGCATTCATAGGCATAGAAGGCATAACACTTATGTTGGGAAAATAAGGTGGTACATTCATGGAAGTAGGCATGGCAATTTTGCAAGTAACAGACAGATGATTAACACTTCCACACTTAACACAGATTTTTCTTGGAGCATATTTATCAGGTGTGTAGTTATTATGTTTGTTAATCCCTACTTTCCCATTTCTATTGTTTTTCTTTTTAGCCTCTATTTTAAACTCAATCTTTTCTAGTCTGTCATTCAATTGCTTGATGGACAGATGACCAACATTCACTTTCTTCTCCTTCTTCACTTGACTTGATTCTCCTGAAATAAAATTTTTGGAAACTGATCCATATTTTTCATTTAACTTGGAAAGTTTGGCTTTACTCACAGGTTTGCTCACAGCCGATGGATGAGGATTTATGTCACTCGACGAATAACCTTTTTGATTATCCGACGGATGACTCTCATCATCCGTCGAGTCTACATCTGTTAGCAATCCTTCAACCAAATTGGATTCCAGCTTCTTTTTACTCTTTTTACAGGCTGCATCACAGAAGGACTCAATACCTTGAACTTTGGTGATTTGAGCATGGACATCTCTAGATGATTTCCATGCCTTAATCACATCCTGTTCACGATCAAGCTGCTTCTTCAAAATTTCTTCTTTCTTCAAGAACTCAGTTAATTCCTCCTTAACAATCTTACATTCTATTCTCAATTTTTCAAATTCAATAAACTGAGACTCTAGCACATTATTCCTCTCACTTAAAAACAAATTGTTTTCTTTGATTTTAGTATTTTCCTTAGTGAGGGACTTAAGTGTAACACACAAATGATATAATTCTCTAGATATGTCATTTATTGCATTACACTCAGCTTTAGATAAATGTGCAAGGTTAGTGGTGATTACCTGATTACTTAAAGAACTTGTCTCTATTTCATCAGACTTAGCCATTAGGGCTAGATTGGCATAGCTGACATCTTCATCCTCATCCAAACCATCTGCTGCCCAGTCATTTTCTTGTGTAATAAAAGCTCTTTCCTTTTGTTTGAGCAACTCAAAATACTTCTGTTTATAAACCACAGGCTCAAACTTTTTCTTGCTGGAATCTGACTTTCTATACTCACTGGCAAAGTGCCCTGCCAAGCCACATTTGAAACACTTGAATTTTAATTTATCCACCATGTTTCTATTTGGCTTAGCTGCTCCAAAGTTCTTCTTGAACTTGAGCTTGGCAAATATTCTGGAAAGAAATGCAAGATGTTCATCAATATCATCCATATCATCTTGGCACAAAGAATCTTCATTTTCTGCTACCAGTCCCTTACCCTTATTTTCACAGACCTTCGAAGTAGACTCAACAGCTTCTATCTTCATCTCCTTCTCTTTCTCTAACTCAGCAACCAGTGCAATGGACCCTCCTTTCTTTCTCCCTTTCTCCATTCTTTCATCTTGCTCTATTTCAAGCTCATAAGTCTTTAGAATGCCATACAGTCTCTTTAGTGTAAACTCCTTATATTCTTGTAAATTTCTCAAAGAGACTATCATTGGTTTCCATTCTTTTGGAAGGGATCTCAGGAATTTGAGGTTAGAATCTTTGGTTTGGTAGACTCTTCCATGCAGCTTCAGAGCATTTAGTAGCTTTTAAAATCTACTAAAGATATCAGTGAGAGTTTTACCTTCTTCACAGTGAAAATGGTCATATTGCTGAATTAGTAACTGCATCTTATTTTCTCTAACTTGTTCAGTGCCATCACAAATTATTTGAATGGTGTCCCAAACCTACTTGGATGTCTTGCAATTGATGATGTTGTCAAACATGTCACCATCAACTCCATTGAATAAAATATTCATGGCCTTCTTGTCTTTCCTGACTTGCTCAATATTAGGATCTGACCATTCATGCCTTGGCTTGGGAACTGATGGCTCATTTCCAGTTGCAGCTCTCATTGGTACGTGAGGACCTCTCTCTATGCAATCCATATAGGCCTCATCTTGAGAAAGTAAATGAAGATGCATCTTTACCTTCCATTGATGGTAATTATCTTTTTATAGAAAAGGAATCTTGATTCTAACATCCTTCTTGTTCATCTTGCTGTTTGTTGTGATCTTTAAACTCTTTGTGCTTCAAGAGCTTGCTCTGATACCAATTGTTAGTCCCTAACAATGCAGCAAGAATTACAGAAGGGGGGGGGGTTGAATGTAATTCTAGTAAACTTTTTCTTGAACTATATAATGTTCTAACTCAAACTATGTATATATATGTGTGTTTTGATTTGCAAGTTGCGAAATAACAGGTTAAGTGAATCAAAAACACAAAGTAATAAAAACACAAGCTTTTAAAACTTTCTGGTGGATTTGAAAGTTTTCACCAGATATATATATATATATATATATTGATTTAAGAACTCTGTGAAGAACAAATTGTCTCACAGCTGCTTTACAAGTGAACAAACAAACTACAGAGAAATTCTTAACAGTTACAGCCTTTTCTATTTCTCTTCTAAAAGTGTTTTCTTAGTTATTTGTTTCACTAGCTACACTTGGTTTATATATCACCAAGTTTACATGGTAATAAGATAGGATAATAAAACAAAACTATCAAGTCAAACTCCATGCTGCTTCATTACTCTATTCCACCATCTCTGAAAATCTTCTTAGCTTACG
The DNA here is from genome assembly GCF_009905375.1 of Apium graveolens. NCBI lineage: Eukaryota > Viridiplantae > Streptophyta > Magnoliopsida > Apiales > Apiaceae > Apium > Apium graveolens. Next base: position 50,301,430 of record NC_133656.1, read on the forward strand.
TGGAAATGGTAATGCTTCTTTGTTCTTCATTTCGTGTTAAACAGGCTCCCACATTCCTTTTGTAAACACCCAATGCATGTGACTATCTTGTCACTGTCAACAAATATTTGAATTGATCATCCGTCGGGTATATGCTTGTCATCCGTCGAGTTGCCTTGTTGATCATCCGTCGGGTAGCTTTGTTGATCATCCATCGGGTAGCTTTGTTGATCATCCGTCGGGTAGCTATTTGACACTTGACTTTATTTCACTTATGCAGAATTACAAGACATCTTATATTTACAATTAATTATCCTATTCTGCATATCTAATAATAGTCAACATGACTCATATGCTACTGCAGGATCTATACAAAGTTGTTCACAGAAATGTGTTACAATACTTATTGTTACATAAGCTACTCACTCGATGGATGTCAAATCATCATCCGTCGGGACTATATTGAGTCATCCATCGGGACTATATATGATCATCCATCAAGTGCTAAATTTTTCACTAAGTTAAATCTACTAAGGTGTTTTGTTAATGTAATCATCAAGTTCACAATATATTCCCAACAGTCATGATCAGCCTCATGTTTGATTTGACACAATGTTTAGGAATAATGAGATGTCTTGCTTGACCGGTTGTTGGACATACATAAACTACTCCTTTGTGTGGATATAGATAGGCTTCTGGAAAAGCTGCTATCTGTGCCTTTTTGAGCTCTTGGAGAAGTTGAGTGTCTTCTTAAATAACTGGATTCACTCTGTGAATCATTACATCCAGTTCAGATGCTTATAAAGTTTGAAGATATGGAAGAGTCACCTGGAGACACCTGTCCACACTACCATCATTGATGTTCATGAATATCCTTTTCCCTAGGAAGTTATCAACTTTCATCACCACTGTTCTTATGAAATTGATGTTTTTTCCCAAAGGTTTCTTGCATGCCATTATAGTTGTTTTGAAGAGACCCTCTTAGTGCTGCAAGAAGGTCATTGAATTCCTGATCTTGATTGGGTCCTTCTGTAGCCCTTAGAAGTCTTTCTTTTCCAACATAAACTTGAGCTTTGTCCCACCTGAACAGGCTCTTTAGATTTTGCCTTAGCATCCCTAGATTGTTGAATCCTAGCCTCAATCTCCCCCTTAGTCTTGGTGACAGGCATGAGGAGGGGAGTTGGTAACTCTGGCCTTATTTGTTCAGGTAAAGCAGGCAGTGATATGTTGAACTTCCCCATGATGGTCCCCAAAGTAACAAAAATCTGCATTTGAAGATGTTTATGAGAGTCCACTAGGGTCTGGATGTCTGTTTGTTGACTTTTGACTAGAGAGGTCAAGGCTTGTACTTGTGCATTGAGAGAAGCATTAAAGGTCTGCAAGTCTGAGACTTATTGTTGGAGAGATTGGATTTGCAGATTTGTAAAGGTTGAGCCAGGCTGATAAGAGCTTGTGGAGCCAAAGGTTGCTTCCACAGCTTGTTTGATGCCATCCATAAGCAAGGCAAAGGGCTCAAATCTGTTCTGGTGAAGCTGTTCCAGTTTGACCTTTCAGTCATTTATATTGGTGATTTGCGTTTGAATAACTTCATGAAGGGCAATGAAGGATTGTTTAAGATTTTTGACTTCTTTTTTCAATGAGTAGTCATTTGATTAGAAAAATGCTTGAATTTGGAGGTGATCTGTACTTGAGATAGTATAAACTTATCCATTTTCTCCTTCACCAGCTTCCTTATCTTGTCTTCATGACCAGTCAACTTGAGTTCTAGAACTTTACCAAATAGATGAAAAGCCTTGAGTTGAGCTTTATAGACCTCAGTTACTATATCATAGACATCCTGTGCAGTCAAGACCTTGGCATTGCTTCCAAGAATAGTGACATATTTATCCCTAAACCTAGCCAAGACTTGATCCATCTCCAGTACATAGTTCTCAGACAGCCATGCATCTACATTACCATCTTTCTCTTCATCATTCACAATCTTCTCTTTCTATTTTTCAACAACTTCATTGTATGTGAGCATGATGGCTTGATAGTCTTGATTGCTCATTTCAGAAGTTAGTAGATGCTGTGAGATGTTTGTCAATCCAGAGATCTGCTCAACAAGAAGATCATCTACAGAAGTAGGTTGAGAGTCAGATTCTTGCAGCCATTAAGAGAGAATGTGTTGTTGTTGAGGTTGTGAGGTTAAAGGTTGAGCTGTTGAGGGATCAGAACCACTTGTGACTAAATTCACAGTTTTACTCATAAATTGCTCTGTGGTTATGACAAGTTGTTGTTCCTCACATGTAGTGGGAACCTCCAATTGAATTGGAGGGGATTTAAATGGGTTACTTTCATATGCACCAGCCTCAAACCCTTGTGCTTCTTGCAAAGTACTATCACATGAATGTGATAGACGTGCCTCTCCCATAGCAGGGTCATTGGAAATTGTACTCCTAGCATCAACTGCTAATGCAATTTCTGCTAGGGTTTTGAGGGGAGTTGTTCCTTGTTCAGGAACCTCCAATTGAATTGGAGAAGATTTAGATAGCTCCCCCTCAGGAGTACTACCCTTAAACCTAACAGCCTGTGAAGGCTGATTTGTATATAAAGGTGCATTTATGACATCCATGGGGTTTTCAGTAAAAACTGATGAATCCCCCATGGTTTTGATGGTGTCATCAAGGTCTATCCCAGCTCGTAGACTCTCACCATCTGAATGTAGTGTCTGGGGGGTGAGCAAGGTTTCTTGAACCAAGTCACTTTATTTAACTTGCGCTTGAGAAATACATTCAAGTGCTGGATGTGAAGAAGAAATTTGAGAGATTAGAAGTTATTGTTCAGAAGTGGGTGTTGGCAGCTCCCCCTGAATAGATGATGGAGCTTCAATAGATGTTCTCTCACTGTGTGTGCCATCCTTATTTCTCCTATCAGACACTTGAATTTCTTCAGGTGCAGGCTGTGCAGACTCTATACAGGGTGCATTGGGGTGAATGCTCTTTTTAATAGACACATCATGTTGAGAGAATGTATCTAGAGTCTGTTTAGTCCCCATTTTTATAATTGCATCCTTTTGGGAAGATACAGAGGTGGCTTGAGTGGTCAGCTCAGATTTCTTACACTTCTTTGTTCTCTTGACTAATGGTGACTCAGCTTCTGTTTGGTCCTCACCACTCTCATTCATAACTTTCAAGGTTATCTCCTTTCTCTTCTTTTTACTCACCTCATCCTTTTGAGAAGATGAGGTGGTTGGTTTCCTAGCTGCTAGTTAGTTTTAAGAAGTGGTTTCATCTTGGGAAGGTCCCTGTGGGTGTTCCTGTGTTTGTACTTCCATAGGTTCAGGGACCATAGATGTGCTAAACTGTGCATTTGATCTCATGTCAAGCATTGGATAAGGGTAAGTCCTAAACCTCTCCAGCATGAATGGAGTGATTTTCAGACTTACATTTACCTTGTTGTAAGGCATATGTCATAACCTATTTGTATATTCGAGGATTTAACTCAACTCAAATAAGAATGTAATAAGTAAATAGTGGATCTACCGTCAAAGAGATCTCGCAAAGTAACATCTGTCAAAGGATTCAGAAACAAGGTTCATCTACATACTTGAGGAGTTAATTCACTGGAAGAAGTTCAAGAAATTGATCAAGCCTCAGTGATACAAATCAAGGTTGTGGATTTAATCAAGTGACAGAGATCTCGTCAGGGTATCAAAGAATTACAAGGATTTAATCTGAAATCAAAGTCAAGACATGAAGAAACGTCACGGAAGTTAGTCACTCATGAACCAGACAGTACATCGAGTGTCAACATTGAAGTGGTGGAATTGATTCATAATTCTCAGTGATTTTCAGAAGATTTTCAGAAGAATGGTTGCTGCTCAGGATTAGTATTAATTCTCTATTAATTAATTAAGTCATATAATTTAATTAAGAAAATAAATTATATCTGCAAAGATTAATTTATTTATTAATTGAATTAATTGATTAATTAATTCAGAATTATTATTAAGAATTTTCAGAAGTTTAATTGGATTAAAAACAATCTTAAAATCAACAAGACAATTGAAAATGAACTAGCATGACAATCTGGATTGTCATGCCAAGTCATTTCAATAGTCATACCGAAAGTTCTACTGGGAAGGAGATTGTCTTGCTAGTTCAACTGATTGTCATACCGAAAGTCATTGTAGTTCAATCAGATTATCTTGCTAGTACAATCAATAATCCTACCGATTGTCTTGCTGAGCTCAGGATTGTCTTGCCAGTTCAATGAGAGTCTGTTGATTGATTTAAAAAGAAAAGAAGAAGCAGAAGACTATCATACACACAGAACACAAGTCAAAAACAAGAACACAGCAGAAAAGAAAAAGAAGACAATATTTCATCCTTCATCTGCATACTTCAAGATCATAATTTCTAGTTTGTAAAGTTAAATCCAATCAACTAGAAATCATTCTCTTGTTCTTGTGTAACTATCTAGCGGATCAAAATTCCTAGAACTTAATCTCAAATTGTGTTTAGCATTTGAATCTTTTTATTGCAAAAATAGAAAAAGTTCATGTCGAATTTATTCTAGATTTGTGATAATTAATTTAAGATTAATTCCTTGTAATCGATACCGTTGTTGTAACACCCTTCAAGTTTAATAATATTCTTATTTAAGTTGAATTTTGTTTCACATTTTTATTCCGCATTTAATTCGATTATTCGGTACTGTTTGTATTCAACCCCCCTTCTACAAACACATTGGGACCTACCACTTGTTCTTAGTAGTAAGTGAACCAAATATTATTTTGGACACTTGCTTATAATTTCCTATTTTAGTGTTATCTATACCATTCAACAAATGTATGTATGTTACTTTATGATTTAAAGTAGACATAATGAATCTAGGAAAGAAAATTTCCTTACCTCTAGAAGACAGGGGCATGGTCAGCCTGGTTGCAAGTTCTTCCAGGATTAATAGACTACCATTCAAGTGTCTGTTGTGGGCTATTGAGTACACCAGCTTCTGCACCACACTTGAGATGTTGTCATACCCTATCTTCCTGCATGTGAAGGCCCTCACCACATAATCAAATACAAAGGACCATTCTTTCCTTAAGTTTATCCCCTTCAAGCTTGACAAGTTGATTCTTCCACGATAGTTAATGAAATCAATAAACTCAGTCAGTTCATCCTGGGTTGGCACCTCTACTAAGTTTGCAGTTGAAAGACCCAAAGCTATATTCACATCTTACTCATTGAACTCTATCTGTTGTCCTCCAATTGAGCAAGTTATCACCAGAGATATAGTGTTGTCATTCATAACAGTCCTTACCACAGTTGTTGTCCAAAACTCATGCTGAACATCCAAGTACAAGACTGGGTTAGCTATTAAAGCTCCTGCAAGGTAGGATTCAAATAAGAACTTTACAAACCCCTTGAAACTATCAGGGGCTTGGTTAGCATCAGTAAAAGCTAGGTAGTTTGTTCCTTTCTCTGGGATAATAGCTCTAACAACATTGAATGCCATTTTTGTTTAGTAAGAGTAAGTGGATAAGAGAAATTAGTGAGAAATGAGTAAAAATGAGAGAGAAATTGGTTTTGGATTGAAAAGCTATGTCACTTGAGATCTCGAATGTGTAAGTATGTATATGTATCGAGAAGTCTGGGTATTTATAGTAAAAGCAAATGACTTATCGAGAAGTCAAAAATGGACGTTTGGGTTATACTTATCGAGAAGTCAATTTGAAAAAGAATTACATATCGAGAAGTCATTTTAAATTACTCTTTTAGAGAAACAAAAATAACTTATCGAGATTTAAATAAATACCCAGTTTGTCCAGAAATGGACTGAATTTGATTCCAATTTTTATTTGAATAAATTCAAAATTAAATCAGAATAATTTTGCCAAAAGTATTTTACCAAAATAATTTATTGAATTAAATTATTTTAGTTCTGAGTTATCTATAAGTCTAAAAGAATACTTGTAGAGAACTCTATAAGTTTACACTTATAGAGAACTCTATAAGTTTACACTTATAGAGAACTCTATATTGACTTATCGATAAGTTATAATAATTCCTATCGAGAAGTCACTCGAGAAATCAGTAAATTGACTTATTGAGAACTCACTCGAGAAGTCTTAAAATGACTTGTCGATAAGTCAGTTAGACTTATCGAGAACTCAGTTCTCTGTATACTTTTGATCAATTTGATCATGCCTTGTGTTAATTTTACATATTAAAGAAGTAAATTGACAACTGAGCAGTTTACTTAGAATTTGAAAAATTCCAAGTTGAAAGTTTTATTTTAAAAAAAATAAATATGCAGAGATTTCTGAAATATTTATAATTCATATTTTATTTAATTTCCAATTAAATTAAAATAATTTTAATTTACTAGAAATTAATCCGCTGCAATACTTTAGCCGAGTTCTTGCCTTAGGATAAAGAGTTGAGCATTCCAATTTCACTTACAAGTCTAGTGAAAGTTGCTTCATCCAAAGATTTAGTAAAAATGTCAGGTAATTGGTTTTCTGTTGGAATAAAAATGAGTTTCAATAGTACCATATGTAGCATGTTCTCTAATAAAATGGTACCTTACATCAATGTGCTTTGTTCTAGAATGATTAACTGGATTAGCCACTATAGATATAACACTAGTATTGTCACACAAAATCGGAATTTTGTGTAACACTAGGCCATAGTCCATTAGCTGATTTCTAATCCAAAGCACTTGAGCACAATAACTTTCTACAGCTATGTATTCAGCCTCTAATGTAGAAGTTGACACATATTACTGTTTCTTGCTATACCAAGATACAAGTCTTTGTCCAAGAAACTAACATCTTCCACTTGTGCTCTTTATGTCAACCCTGCATCTAGCAAAATCTGCATCTGTGTAGCCAACATCTTTAAAATCAGTTCCCTTAGGATACCATAATCCCAAGTTTGGAGTCCCCTTCAAATATCTAAAAATCCTCTTTACAGCCATCAAATGTGATTCTTTTGGATTTGCTTGAAATCTTGCACACAGGCATGTCGCAAACATGATGTCTGGTCTACTTATAGTTAAGTAAAGCAATGATCCAATCATCCCTCCATAGCTTGAAATATCCATATTTTTGCCCTTCTTATCTTCATCCAACTTTGTTGCTGTAGACATAGGTGTAGATGCAGGTGAACAATCAACCATACCAAACTTCTTCAATAAATCCTTGACATACTTGGTTTGGCTGATGAAGATTCCATCACTTCTTTGACTGACTTGTAGTCCAAGAAAGTAACTTAATTCCCCCATTATACTCATTTCATATTCACTCTGCATAAGCTTGGAGAATCTTGGGCAAAGCTTTTCATTTGTAGAGCCAAAGATGATATCATCCACATAAATTTGAACTAGGATCATATCATCGCCATGTTTCTTATAGAAAAGAGTTTTGTCTATGGTTCCTCTAGTAAAACCATGTTTAAGTAGGAATTCTGACAATATTTCATACCAAGCTCTAGGTGTCTGCTTTAGTCCATATAGAGCCTTGAGTAACTTATACAAAAAATCTAAAAATTCTGGATCTTCAAAGCCAGGTGGCTGTTGCACATAAATATCTTCTTCTAGCTCACCATTTAGGAAGTCACTCCTGATATCCATTTGATACACTTTAAAATTTGAATGTGCAACAAATGCTAGAAAAATTCTATTGCTTCAAGTCTTGCAACCGGAGCAAAGGTCTCATCATAATTAATTCCTTCTTCCTGTGAGTAGCCTTTATCAACCAACCTTGCCTTATTTCTGGTAACTATACCATTTTCATCCATCTTGTTCCTGAACACCCATTTTGTTCCAATAATACTTCTGTTCTTTGGTGCAAGAACTAATTCCCATACTTTATTCCTTTCAAACTGATTCAACTCTTCCTGCATGGCAGATATCCAATCAGGATCCATTAGAGTTTCTTCACTTTTCTTAGGCTCTACTTGAGACATAAAGCATGCATGTAGGCACTCATTAGCAGTTGCACTTCTAGTTCTCACATCAGCAGTAGGATCACCGATAATTGCTTCTCTAGTGTGGCTTCTGTCCCACTTCCTTGTGTGAGTTTGTTGACTTGTGCCTTCATCATTTTCTTCATTATTGGTATGATTTGTAGATCCTTCTTCTCTTTCTCCCCCTGAGTTTGTGCTATAAAAATCAGGTGTTTGAGATGAGCTTCCATTCCCATGATTTTCCTGTTCAGTAGTCTCTTTATTCATCATCTGTTGTGCAGTAGCTTCATCTTCTTCATCAGAATTACTGTTAATATTGAGGTTTTCAAATTCAAGGGCTTTAGCTTTATTTTTATCAAGCCATTCCAAGCCTGGACACTTGTCATCATCAAAAGTCACATTTGTGCTTTCCATAATCTTCTTTTGATCAATCACATAGACCTTGTAGGCAGTTCTCTCCAATTAATATCCCAAAAAAAATTGCTTCAAAAACCTTTGAGTCAAATTTTCCCACATATTAAGAGTTGTCTTTTAATGTGTAACACTTGCTCTCAAACACATGAATATGCTTTACAGTAGGCTATCTCTTTGACATGATTGAGTAAGGTGATTTGCCATGGGCCTTGTTACTAAGATATCTGTTTTGAGTATAGCATGCAGTGTTAATAGCTTCCTCCCAAAAACTTATTGGCAACTTGGCATCTTGCAACATTGTTCTAGAAGCCTCTACCAATGTTCTATTCTTTCTTTCAACTACCCCATTTTGTTGAGGTGTTCTAGAAGTAGAAAACTCTTGAACTATGCTTTTGTTTTTGCAGAATTCACTTAAAGTTGCATTTCTGAATTCTGTTCCATTATCACTTCTCAATCTCTTTAGACAGTTTTGATCTTCAGCCTGTTTTTCTATCTTCTTTATGTGCTCAATTATGATGTGTGGATTATCATCTTTAGAGTGCATAACTCTACCCAAGTATATCTTGAGAAATCATCCACCATCACAAGTGCATATTGGTTCCTTGAAATTGATAAGACATTTACTGGCCCAAATAAGTCCATGTGAATAAGTTACAATGGTGCACTTATAGAATTCACAGTTTTTGACTTGTGACTTGATCTTTTCATTTTTCCTTTCTGACAAGCTTTATAAACTTCAACTTGAGCAAACTCCATATTAGGCATGTCTCTTACTAACTCCTTTTTGACCAAGGTGTTAATTGCCTTGAAATTCAAGTGAGATAACTTTTTAAATTCCATAACTTGCTTTGTTCTTCTGATGCCTTGGTGTAGAAGCAACATATACCATCCTTATTTATTGAGTCCAAGTCTGCAACAAACAAGCTTCCTTTTCTTGCTCCTTTCAGAGCAACTTCACCAGTTTTCTTGCTGATAAAAGTGCATTATTCTTTGTTGAATAAAACTTTAAAATCTTTGTCTGCAAATTGGCTAACACTGAGAAGATTCACTTCAAGACCAGCTACCAGTGCTACATCATCAATGACAATATTTTCAGAAATAATCTTGCCATATCCCATTGTCAATCCTTTGTTGTTGTCTCCAAAGGTCACCAAAGGGCCAACTTTCTCCTCAAACTGTGATAGCAGGACCTTATCACCTGTCATATGTTTGGAACATCCACTGTCTATGATCCATATGACCTTCTTCATTTTTCCCTGCACACAATGCATTTTAAGTATGTTTAGCAACCCAAACAGTGTTGGGCACTTTCTTTTTGTTAACTGATTTAGCAGAAGTAGAATAAGTTGTTTCAGATAAAATAGATTCAATGACTGTTGTGCATTTTCCCTATCTACTGTAGACCCAATTTTTGTTTCTTTAAGATCTACTCTCAGCTTGTGGAAACTTTTCATTACTTTCAAGTTGCAAGGAATACAATCAAACTTGTCACACAATGAGTAGGGATCATTTGCATCTGCTTCATTATATTTACAGGCTACTTCAAGTGGCTTGCTAACAACCTTTTTATAAAGGTGAGTTAGATGATTCATAGAGCCACATTTATCACATTTCTTTCTTGGAGTATTTACAATATAAGCAAAATTGTTTCTTTTATTTATCCCAATTTTCCCATTTCTATTTTTCTTCTTCTTTCTTGCATCTTCAGTTTTGATTTCTTTGACAGGTGTCTTGGAATCTTGGTTGTTTATGAGCTTCTCTTCAACTTTAGAAGATTGAGTTGCTTCTGCATTTTTCTTTTCATAATCTTCATCATCAATTTCTTGCTTGATAATTAACTCTTCTTCACTGAAGTAAACTTCACATGCCTTGAACATAGGTGAAACAATCTTTTTCAGCATTGCTGGAACATTTTCAGTTTTTGTTGTTTTTCCTTTGTCACTTATATCTTTCTTTTTATTGTTTAAGGCATCATAATCTTTTTTTTTTCAGATGCATTCTTGAAGGACTTCAACTTCACCTCATTCTTTTCCAGCTTCTCCCTTAACACTGCTTCAATTTCACTTGCACACTTGAGCTTGTTCTTCAGATATGCATTTTCTTGTCTTACAGCTTCAAGCTCTACCAACAACAGTTCAGGTTCTTGTTTCTCATTTTCAAGCTTCTCATTTATCTTTGTCAGTTTGCTAACTTCTTCATTAGCAGCAACCATACTTGTATGAATGTGAAATATTTCTGTGTTCATCTTTTCTACAGTTTCCTTATATTGACTCATATTTAAATTAATGGTAGTGAGAGTTGGTACCTGTGATTTTGATGAGGATGATTCTCCTTGCTCCAAGGCCATAAGTGCATAACTTTCAACTTCCTCATCTTCGTCATTATCAGAGTCATCCCAACTTTTTCCCTCTGCAATATAAGCCTAGCTTTATTGTTTCTTCAGAAGAGCTTCATACTTTGCTTCCAGTTCAAGATAAACTTTGACTTTCTTTGCTTTCTTGAGTTTATTGCATTCTGTAGCAAAATGGCCTAGTTCATCACATTTGAAGCACATTATCTTTGATCTGTCAACAGATCCAGTTTTGTAACCATTTTTGCTATCAGATGTATACTTCCCTTTTCCTTACCAGCTATAGTCTTTGTTGAATGATTGTCCTTTACCCTTGAAGAATCTTGGCTTCTTCACTCTAATGCTAGAGAACTTTCTTGCTAGATAGGCCATTGACTGATCAAGTTCATCATGTTCATCTAGGGTGTAGAACTCATCTTCTTCAAATTCCAGAATGACTTGTTCCTGTGAATCATTGTTTCTTTGCCAACTTACTGAGGTAACTGGAATCTGGGATCTTGACTCATCATTAGAGGTCTGGCTTTCATTGACAATTAAAGCACTTGAACCATCTACAACATGCCCTTGACCAGTTCTCAATGATTTCTTTTGAATCATTTCTAGTTCATATGTTTTTAGAATTCCATATAGAACCTTCAGTGTTATTCTGCTCAAGTCTCTCCCTTTTCTGATTGCTGAAATTATGTTCCAAATGATCAGGGAATGTTAGCAAAAACTTCAAGTTCACTTCTTCAGCTTCATAGTATTTGTCATGCAGCTTTAAGTCATTTATCAACTTTTTAAACCTTTCAAACACATCAGTGATACTTTCTTTTGGCTTAGCCATGAAACCTTCATACTGCGAGATCAATATTCTTCTTTGATTAGATCTAACTTCCTCAGTTCCTTCACAGAGTATTTCAATCTTTTCCCAGATTTGCTTAGCAGTATCATAGTTGACAATGCTGGTGTACATTACATTGTTAAGTGACTCTATCAATATCAGCTGCAAGCCACTATCTAGGGAAACTTTTTCTTTCTCAGGATCAGTACACTCAGAAGGATCTTTTGGAGCATAATGAGCTGGAATGACCATATCACCATATTTAGATTCCTCAACTCTAACCATAGGAGTGAAGGGCCCATTTTTGAGAATCTGAATGTATAGTGGATTGGCCATCCTAATAAACAACAACATTTTCTTTTTCCAAAGAGTGTAGTTAGCTTTGTCAAAAGTAGGAATTTTAATGCTACTGATTTTCGGTGTATTCATTCTTCCAAGATCTTGAATCTATTTACTTTCAAATTTTGCTCTAATATCACTTGTTAGGTAATGAATTACACACAGAGGGGGGGGGTGAATGTGTTTTTGTATTTTTATGCTTTTCTTGAATATTTTATGGTTGTGAACAAAGTAAATCAAATCTTGTAGTAAGATGTGTTAAAATAGAAATTAAACATGCAATTATGAATAACACAGATATTTCAAAACTCACTTAATTTTATATCAAAATTAAGAATGTTTTGCTACAAAATTTCTAGGCTCTTTGTTGATAAAGAGCTTAGCTTCTATCTTGAGAGAAATACAAGATTTTCTTATCTAGATTGTTACAACTAACAAAGGACCAGTGTTAACTTTATATCATAGCTAACTACTGGTTTACACAGTGTAAAATAAGAGATGCTATCCACTTTAGTAAACTGTCACTTATCATTTCCATTTTAGGAAAATATATCTTCCATTTCTGGATTAGCATATCTTTGCATACTGTGTTAACTTTGATCTTCCTTTGTTAGTTAATCTTCACCCTTGATCTTGCACATTCTTCAAGCTGCTTTTTATATACTTGTCAATCCATCTGGTTGGATTGTTTGTTGATTGTTAATCTTGGATATTGAACTGGTCTGCAATTTGTACTTGAGATTTTATCTCGAGATCTCCAGTTAGGCATATAGAGAACTTGACATCTCGATAAGTATATTAGCTTATCGAGATCTCTAATCACTCTATTGTTGATTTCACTTGTAGAGGTCTCTGAGTTCTCTATAAGAGAATTTGACTTGTCGAGATCTCTCCACTTCATGTCTTCACTTTGGCTTATCGATATCTCTGAGTTCTCTAGTGACTTATTGACTTGTCGATAACTCAGAGTTCTCTAGTTAAATTTGACTTATCGATAACTCAGAGTTCTCTTAATGAATTTTGACTTGTCGATAACTCTGAGTTCTCTAGTCAAATTTGACTTGTCAATAACTCATAGTTCTCTTAATGAATTTTGACTTGTTGATAACTCTGAGTTCTCTAGTGAAGAAATGACTTGTGGATATCTCCAATCTTCATGTCTTCAATTTGGCTTGTCGATATCTCTGAGTTCTCTAGTAGCTTTCTTGAGTTATCTATAAGTCATTCTGGAGTTCTCGAATGACTTCTCTATAACACTAAATCTGTGACTTGTAGAGATCTTGACTTAGAACATTTTTCTCAAAACAGATTTATTGAACTCCAAGCTTCTTCATAATTCTTCTGAGGCATGATCTTCATGATCTTCTTCCAGATAGAATTCTTAGGCTTGATACTGTTTACAGAAAAAGACTCAAGTCTGCTCCTTTGACATTTATACAGACTTTAAATATTATAATACAAAATGCAAACTCAGATTACAATACAATCTACTTAGGGTTGTCAATTTGACTTAGTCTTGTTAAAGTACATACATGTCTTGCACAACAAGATGGACCAATCTATGGCATACCTGGCTAGAAAATTTTCTAACATCAGGGTCAAAAAGCCAAGATTCTTCAAGAACAAGGGACAGTCTTCCAACATCAATAATTGGAAACCAAAGACTCAGTATAACTCAGCTAGCAAAGGTGGCTACAAAATTGGATCTGTTGATAGATCAAAGATAAGGTGCTTCAAATGTGATGAGGTGGGTCACTTTGCTACTGAGTGCAGGAAGTCAAAGAAAGTGAAGAAGGATAAAGCCTATCTGGAATTGGAAGCAAAGTATAAAGCTCTCTTGAAGAAATAACAGGGAAAAACTTGTATTGATGAAGGAAAGAGTTGAGATGAAACTGATGAAAATGATGAAAAGGAAGAATTTGGAAATTATGCTTTCATGGCTTTTGAGCATGGAGAATCATCCACTTCAAAATTAGAGGTACCAACTCTAACCACTATTGATTTAGATGCAAGTTAATATAAAGAAACTGTTGAAAAGATGAGTATTTAGATGTTTCATATCCACACAAGCATGGTGGCAGCTACTGAGGAAGTGAGTAGGCTGTCAAAGATAAATGAGAATTTTGAGATTGAAAAACAAGATTCGAAACTGCATCTTGTTGAGCTTGAGACTATCAAGTAAGAAAATGAATATTTGAAGAACAAGCTGATGTATGCTAGTGAAATTGAAGCTGTGTTGAGGGAAAAATTAGAAAAGAAATAAGTGAAATTGAAGTCATTCGGGAATACATCTGAGTTGGTTGTACAATAGCATGAGAAGAACAAACCATGTGCTAACATAGCTACTAGTTTGGACTATGATGCCTTGAACATCAACAAGAAAAATGAAGGTGACAAAGGAAAGACTATTGCAAATCAAGATGTCCCAATTATGCTGAGAAAAGTTGATGCACCTTTGTTCAAGGCATGTGAAGTCAATTTCAGTGAAGTTGAGTTGGTCATCAAGCAAGAGCTTGCAGATGAAGATAATGAGAAGAAATGCACTGAACAACTCCAACTCCGAAAACCGAAAAGAAGCCCATGGTAAATCATGTTTCTGAGAAGCCAATCAAGGAAATCAAGACTGAAAATTCAGGAAAGAAAAAGAAGAATATGAATGGGAAAATTGGAGTGAACAAGAGTAACAACTTTGCATTTGTTGCAGATGCTCCCAGGAAGCAATGTCAAAAATGTAGCTCTACAAGTCATCTAACCCACCTTTGCAAAAAGGCTGTTAGTGAGCCAAAAGTAGGAGCCTGCAAATACAATGACGCAAAGGCTGAAAACCCCTATTCCTTCTGTGACAAGTTTGATTGCATTCCATGTAACATGAAAGTAATGAAAAGTTGTTATAGACTTAGAATGAATCTCAAAGAGACAAAAACTGAGTCTACAGCCAAGAAGGAAACTGTAAAGCAAAATTTGAACAACATTCTTCTTGAATCATCAAACACTACTTCTACACATTCTGTTAACAAGAAGAAAGTACCCAACATTGCTTGGGTAGCTAAACACACTTAATCCTCATTGCGTGTAGGGCAAAGAGAAGAAGGTCATATGAATCATAGACAGTTGATGCTCCATGCATATGACAGGTGATAAAGTCCTGTTATAATAATTTGAGGAGATGGCTGACCCATTGGTGACTTTTGGGGACAATAGCAAAGGATTCACAATGGGATATGGAAATTTAGTTTCTAGAAATGTTATTATTGAAGATGTAGCACTGGTAGCTGGTCTTGAGGTGAATCTCCTAAGTGTCAGTCAATTCACACATAGAGGATTCAAGGTTTTATTTGACAAAGGAGAATGCTCAAATATCAGCAAGAAGACTGGTGAAGGTGCTTTGAAAGGAGCAAGAAAGGGAAGCTTGTTTATTACAGACTTATTCTCAGTAAATAATAAGGATGGAATCTGTTTCTTCTACACCAAGGCATCTGTTGAGCAAAGCAAGCTGTGGCACAAAAAGCTCTCTCACCTGAATTATAAATCTATCAATATCCTGGTTAAAAAGGAGTTAGTGAGAGACATGCCGAATCTGGAGTTTGCTCAAAATTAAGTTGGTGAGTCTTGTCAAAAAGGCAAAATGAAAAGGTCTAGTCACAAAAGCAAAATTGTGAATTCTATAAGTGCACTTTCACATGGACATGTTTGGACCAGTTAATGTCATATCAATTTCAAGAAAGAAATATGCACTTGTGATGGTGGATGACTACTCAAGGTACACATGGGTAGAGTTTATACATTCTAAGGATGAAACTCCACACATCATTATTGAACACATCAAGAAGATTGAGAAGCAGGCTAAAGATCAGAATTATGTAAAAAGATTAAGGAGTGGCAATGGCACAAAATTCAAAAATGCAACCTTAGCTGAATTCTGCAAGGACAAGGCATTGTTCAATAATTCCCAGCAGCTACAACACCTCAACAAAATAAGGTAGTTGTAAGGAAGAATAGAACTTTGGTTGAGTCTGCTAGAACAATGCTGCAAGATGCCAATTTTCCAACAAGTTTTTGGGAAGAAGCTGTCAACATTGCATGCTACACTCAAAACAGATATCTCATCAACAAAAATCTTGGCAAATCACCCTACTCAATCTTATAAAAAAGGAAGCCTACTGTGAAGCATCCGCATGTGTTTGGAAGCAAGTGCTATGTTCTAAAAGACAATTCTGAATATGTGGGAAAATTTGACTCTAAAATTTTTAAGCAATTTTTCTGGGATATTTATTGGAGAGAACTGCCTACAAAGTCTATGTGAGTATATAATGACTCGTATATTTTTATTATTATTTAAACGTGTAATTATTGAATAAGTAAATAAATAAAATATGTATATGGGTTCTATCAGCGGACTATTGCTTTGTTATTACTTATATGAGATTACCGGTGTTCGACAATCAATTGTGTAGTTAATTGCTGAGCTGTGTTGTTTTGTTTGTATTTTAAAAAGTGAATATATTTAAGATTTATTTTTAGGAAATACTTGGGTTATCTCTAAAATCATTTTTATTACTTTATAATTTTATTTATTATTTTTAGGAGTTTATAAAATTGAGAAATCAATATTTTATTAATTATTTTATGATTTTTAAAATTAGTTTTGCATTTTTCCGATAAACCGTTGCCCGCGCAATTGTTCGTTATTTTATCAATTCAGTCTGGAACCAGCCCCCAAATAAGGGGATACGTGTTTGTTTATAACCAAAATGTGGCAGCAGCTTAGCATTTCATTTTATTTTAATTAATCTCTCATTTCACTCCTCTCTCCCTCCTGCACTCTCGTCTCTCTCTCTTCGCTCTCTCTTTTCTCTCAAATCTCTCTCTGTTTCTCTCAATCTCTCTCCTTCACATCTCTCTCTTCTCTTCCGTCTCTCCCTCGCCATCTCTCTTTCTATTTCTCTCCGTTCGCCGCCTCTCCGCCGGCCGCCACACCTCCGTTTCTCCTGCTTCGTTCTTCCGCCCGACCCGTTTCTCTCCCCTGTCTCTTTTCCCTTTCTCTCTTTTCTTCTCGTTTTCCTTGTTTTTCCCTACTTTTTCTTCGGCTCTGTTTGTGCAATTATGCTTATGTGTGTGTGTGCGAGTGTATGTATATATGTGTTATGCGGTGTGCGTGTGTGTTTTTATGGAGTGAATAAGATTGGGTTGGTGTTTTAGCTTTGATTTGAGAATGATAGTAGCATCACCGTGCTTGTTATGATAGTATCTTTCTTAGAAATCAATTTCATATCTATTTTATGGTTACATGTTGCTTATTTGTTATTGCTGAGTAGGAGTATATTGTCTAAATTGTTCTAATTACTAAATGAGGAGTAATTATGGTTTGAAGCCTTTCTAGAATCATGTTAGAATTTGGTACAAGAATTCGAATGGTATTAAACTTGTTTAGGTTTGAATTTTTTTTAAGTCTTAGGATCTGTTTTCTTGCTAAATTCCTATAAAATTCATTATTAATCAGATTATCTTGATTTTACAGTCTCTAGAAAGATAATTCAATTATCTACAACTTTTGGGCTTTAAGTTTTTCAAAATTCAGTTCATAAGTAGGTGATTTCTGCAGTTCTTTGTAACCTAGTAGAATATTTTCGAAAGTAACAGGCAGATTTTGAAATTTTATAGTAAATTGAAAATTTGACAGAAAATTTTGAACAATATCATTCTGGAAAGATCTTTTCAAATACTACATTTTGTGTTCACAACTCAGAGTCATATTCTGTGATTTAGAGGTCTAAAATGTCAAATTACTTCTGTGATAAGGGCCTGACTCTGTTCAGGCAGCCCACATTTATTCAATTTCTGAATTCGTTATTTATCCGTTTTTAATGAGTCTTACCATTTTGGAAAGGTCTCAGAAGTATCTACAACTTTAATATTTTATGATATTTCATTTGACTTGATTATAATAGAGTAAATTAATATTCTTTGGGGACTGATTGGTTTAAACTTTAAATTTTAATAGTCTATATGTAAGATATTTTGGGTGTGCAACTTTTGTTAATGGTTATGGGATGCCATGATTGATAATGACTTGTTTTGATAAAAAAAATTTATGATGACAAATGTGTGGATACTTGGCTTTTATCTGGATATATATTAGCACGGAAAGTGCCTATATGACAATGTGTTTTGCTTTAATATTATACAGTGACTTACTTTTGTATTGCTTTTAGAATGTGTCAAGTAGTCGCAAAGTTTATATAGTATTATTATACTACAATAATTTAGTATTGTGATAGCAACGATGCGTTTTATGGAAATACATGTTAGTATATGCCTATTTGAGATTGAGTTTCGTTGCTAATTATTAGAGTGTGATTTGAATATGTGTATAGTTACTAGTCTATGTGATATATGTGCAAGGTGATTTATTTAAGTGTTTACTCGAGTTGAATTGGTGATGCTAAATTATATAACTGTAAGTTCAAATATTATAAATTATTAAGTATACTTAATTGTTTAGGTGCCGCAAGTCTGGGCGGGTACTTTTCTTACTTGTTTACTTTTATGTTGCTGCAAGTTGAGGCAGCTTTATTTTTGCATGGTTATAAGGTTAAATTGTGGAATTGAAAAACAGGTGGATAGTCCTAATTACGAATGCTTCATGCCAAAATTTTCTAAAATTCCCCTGTATCTAAATCTATTTGACTTATTTGATTTCAATGATTTGAAAGCATGTTATGATTGTTAGCTGTAACACGTATAGGATATGTCTGGGTAAGAACATTGAAATGACTTGTGGGTTGTATTTGTGGTATGGTTATTCAGGGTATTGTCCATATTACGAATAGGTCATGCCGAATTTTCCGTAGAAATATTATCAAAAGTTACACGTTCTCGTGTTAAATAATATTCTGAGTTGGTAGTAAGTTTTAAACTATAATGTATGCTACTTGTTATGTGCTATATAATGTGCCATATGTATATATATATGTGTGTGTTATACGAACTTGATTGCACGAAGTGATGAATTATTTTGCCAAAATCAATAACCCTAATTTCGTAAAATTACGAGTATACGTATTTTCCGGAAACGAACACCGAAATGATTTTCGAGAACGTAAACCCCAATTGATACGTGTATTATTATATGAAGTATGTTACGAGTCGAGTTTTGTTAACGTTCGGGTAGATTGTTAGCGAGGATATGTCAAGCATAATCGAAGGTCTAAGTTAGGGTGTTTCAACTTTATAGATGCTAGTCGGAAGGCCCAAGAGTTGGCATTGGATAGCCTAGTGGACAGTCGATGAGCTCAGGAAGGTTCCAATCGAAGGACCTGAGTGTTGAAGTCGAATCCAGGGTAATCTAGTGGTTAGACGTTAAAGCCTGAGCGTTCGTGTTGGCTCAAGGTCAATCGATAATATTTGTAAAGCTCTGCAAGGCAAGTACCCCTGACCATATCTTTATGGTTCAATAATATATGAATAATTGTTGATATAAATTTACGTACTGGAACAAAATGTTTTAAGTTACGTATCCCTTGGGTTCAAATTATTTCCTTAAATTATGTTTTGGGGGAAAAGTAACTTCTGAAAATACCTATTTCTAAATTTTGAATAAAATGTAAATGTTTTGGAAGTGTGCTGTGATATAATTGTTTTGACAAGAGATAGGTAAGTGATTTGGAAAACTAGATAAAAATGATCAGATAATTGGATGAATGTACGCAGGAGGCCCGTAACGGCCTGGAAGATAGCGTAAGAGGCAAAGTGGTTGCGCACCCTATTATAACCACCATCCCAGCGTGGCAGGGACCTAGCTAGACTTTGAGTTCCGGAACAAGTTTCATAGGATAGCCAAGATAGAGTTATCCTATGGAGATAGCCTGATCAGCTGTCTCACCAGGGATCATCCAATACTTTTATATCTGAGCAAGTGATTTTGAGGTTCCCGGAGAGGAACAAGTTTTATAGGTCTTGTGATGGGATTAGTTTTATGGTTCCCGTAATGGAACAAATGATTTTGGGTCCCCGTAACGGGACAAATGGTTTTATGGGCCCTGTAATGGGACGGAAGATTTGAAAATGAAAGTAGCATGCTAAAATTAAACTCTGGTATTTATGCACAGCACAAAACCGTTGATTTGGTTTTACAGAGCATGCTAGTTTTGATATCCAGTTTATACATGTTTTACTTATTTTCTAGCAAGTTATTAATTCTGTTCCTATAACTGCTTTACTTTGAACTGTTTTACTTATTCATATAGTGGTACTGCTGAGCAATTGATTGTTCACCCTTGCAGAATATTTTAAATATGTATTGCAGATGTCTAGAGGATTCATCCGCAATAGTCGGGGCAAAGTTCCAGTTCCTTCCGTTTCAGGCTCCTCTGAGGTGGTTATGACGGACCAGAAATGGTCTGTTGTGTTGCTATATTAAGTTAGTAGTGTCAAGGTGGTTGTAATGAATTAGTTTTATGATAAATTATAACCTAAATCATACTTAAACCTGGTAAAGATCTTGGTAAAAGGGTCGTGATTATGTTTTATTAGTGAAATGAATTTTATTATGCTGGTTGTTGTATTGTGGATGACTTCAACTCCTGACCTCGGGGTTGAGGCCGTCACAGAGTAAACAAAAGAAAATTATGGAAAACAAAAATGTGACTTTTGATGATGACAAGTGTCCAGGCTTGGAATGCCTTGATGAAACTAAAGCTGAAGCCCTAAAGTTTGAAAATATCAACATTGATAGTGATGATGAAGATGAAGCTGAAGTCAACACAAATAACAGAATGAATGAAAAGTCAACTGAGCTAGTGAATCATGAGGATGGAAACTCATCTCAGGCACCTGAATTTGATACATAAACTCTGGGGGGAAAAGAGGAGAAAGTTCTGCAAGTCATGCCAATGGTGAAGAAAATGCAGAAAATTCAAGTCAACAAACTCACACCGGAAAATGGGATAGGAGTCACACAAGAGAAAAAATTATTGGTGATCCAAATGCTGGAGTGAGGACTAGGAGTGCAACTGCTAATGAATGTCTACATGCATGCTTTTTTAACAAATTGAGCCCAAGAAAATTAAGGAAGCTCTACTTGATCCTGACTGGATATCTGCTATACAAGAAGAGCAAAATCAGTTTGAAAGAAACAAAGTTTGGAAGTTAGTTTCTGCACCAAAGAACAGAAGTATAATTGGAACAAAGTAGGTGTACAGGAACAAAATGGATGAAAAGGGAATAGTAACAAAAAACAAAGCAAGGTTGGTTACAAAAGGCTACTCACAGGAAGAAGGAATTGATTATGATGAAACTTTTGCTCCAGTTGCAAGACTAGAAGCAATAAGGATCTTTCTTGCATTTGCTGCACACTCAAACTTTAAAGTGATCAAATGGATGTAAAGAGTGCATTCATAAATGGTGAGTTGGAAGAAGAGGTTTATGTGTAACATACACATGGCTTTGAAGATCCAGAATTTCCAGATTTTGTCTACCAACTTCTCAAGGCTTTCTACGGATTAAAGCAAGCACCTAGAGCTTGGTATGACACACTGTCAGAATTTATACTTAAACATGGATTCACTAGAGGAATAATTGACAAGACTCTATTCTACAAGCAACATGGTGGTGATATGATCCTTGTTCATATCTATGTGGATGATATCATTTTTTGTTCTACTAATGAAAAACTATGTCAAAGATTCTCAAGACTCATGCAGAGTGAATATGAAATGAACATGATGGGAGAATTAAGTTACTTTCTTGGACTTCAAGTCAGTCAAAAAAGTGATGGAATCTTCATCAGCCAAACCAAGTATGTTAAAGATTTATTGAAGAAATTTGGAATGATTGATTGTTCACCTGCATCAATTGTTATAACTGGTATTTTACTTTATCTTAATTTAGATTTATAGGCATATATAATTATTGATAGAATAATAAAGGATTATATTTGGAATTATGTGCTTGTGTGAATAGTATAATAAAATACTAGGAATATTATTTTTTTTAAATTATTTTGGAGGAAGTTGTATTTAATTTAGCAATTCTATGATATTATTCTTGCAATTTATGGGATTATGTTTGTGTTTACAGAAAAAGGTCTTTAAAAATCAATATGAGAATCTAGAATAATAATTATGATATTACTAGAATGTCCTTGAATGCATGCAAAGTCACATGTGAGTGGAGGGGCACTAATGTCAAATCATACCTCACTAACACTCTTCCATTAACCAATTGACCCCAAAGCCCTTGCATGAAAAATTCATTAGAAGAGAACTTAAGGGAAAATGAGTCAAATAAAACCCCACTAGCATAAGCAAAGCCACATGGTTAGGTGATAGTGATCATTCTCACCATTTCCACCTAATCACTTCATCACATTTTCACTCCATCTCCTCTCCAACCTCTCTCTCGGCCAAACCCTCCCAAACACACACATACACCTTCAATTTTCATCCTTTTCTTCAATAACCTAGTGTTAATAATCCTCTCATATCATGTTCATGCATTATTTTGAGGTTTTATGTTAGGAAGTTTAAAAACAATATGTTACATGTAGGTGTTTAGCTCAAAATCTCAAGTGAAGGTCCTTGGTTCTTATGGACTTAAGGCCTAAACAAGAGTTATAGCATAAATAGGGTGTGAACAATTGTATTTGAGTGTTTTCACTCACAAAATCATGATCATTTCACTCCGTTCCATTCGACCATTGCTTAAAAGGAGCCGAATGGATGAGTTCATGTTGCATGGATCATTTTCTTAGTGTTAAGCTTGGTTTTTGATAAGAAACTTGTATAAATCCTTTGCATGTCAAAGAATCATCCTTGATCAGCCCTTGCATGTCTTTCATGTTAGTGTTATCATGATAATTGATAGAGATTAGTGATCGTCATGCTAGTAAAGTCAATTTCATGATCATTTGATAAAAACCTACAACAATGTCCTTGTTTTGGTCATGCATGTTAAGATATATATGTTATTTTTCTATGAAAAGATAGGTTAAGTACTAGGCTTGATTATTTGGTATTATCATTATGTTTAAATTAAGTTTTTATGAGATAATCTATTTGTATATTCGAAAGTATGATGAATGAGTGTTGTGGTGATCATATGTTAAAATCTAGGGGGATCTTGGCTATAATCCGGATTGCATGTGCTAAATAAGTCATTATTAGCTAGACTAAACTATGATACCTTGCTAAGTGAGTTTATTCAGTAGATATCATGATGTATTTTTGAGAATTAAGACCCATATGATGCTTATGATTTTGAAAATGGTAAATAGATGCAAATGTGTACTATATGTTCAAGTATGGTTCAACCTTAGGTATTTTAGAGTAAAAATGATCTTGAATGATATTTGATAAGGAGTATAATCTTGTTAGGATAATAACTTTAGATAATCTTTACTTTTGGTATTGATTTTATGGATAGGAGTTAAGGTGGAAGGAGTCGTAATGCAGAAATAGGAATTTAAGTCATAGTCGAATGGTCAAGGGGTTTTAAGTATGTCATTGGTGAGGCCTTGCAAGGCCTTAGCTTTTTGAGGATGGGACTTGGTATTAGCTTGAGTCCAGAAGTCATAGATTAGGAAATTGCATGAGTTTTCATAGGTGCACAAGTAAAAACCCGAGAGCAGCTCAGCAGGGGGACAATTTTGGTCAAGTGACTTGTATTGAGTATAAATTGATGTCATGGACTAGGCCTTGGGGAAACTTAAGGCTAAACAGTATCCTTATAGGATTTATGATAGTTCAGAGGTCAAAAATCAAAGGGAATAATCATTTTAGGTAGGTGCATTGAGTGTAGAAGTCAAGGGTACAAAATATGGGACTATTTTGGTAACAAGGGAAGTTTGAGTTGGATTGAGTTTGTCATTGAGTAGGCCTTGGTGTGCCTTGGACAATATAGACTCAAGGAAGTCTTGTGACAGTGTCAAAAGTAATTTTAAATGATTTACACTTGAATTAGGGTCTGTTAGAATGAGTAGAAGTAGAGCAGTTTTTGCTCTGCAGTCCAAGTGGAAAATGCAAATGTATTAGTGTACCCTGTGAGGACTGAGTAAGGCCTTGGTGTAAAACCAAGTCTAAGAGTTGTCATTAGGTGTATAGAGTCTAAGAAATTCAGTTTTTCTTAAAGGGCCTAAGTGTTTATATATAAATCAGTTGAGGCACTACATAGGTTCCAAAGGAGTGTCATTATGTACTAAGTGCAAGTTTATTAGAGTCACGTGTGAGGCCTAGGTAAGGCCTTGATACAAGGTCAAGTCCAGGATTTAGAATAGATGTTAAGTGTTGGGAAAGTCAATAAGAAGTGAATTCCTAAAAGATAAATGGATAAAATAGTTGAATCTTTGTGTTTTGTACAGAATGGTTGTAATTCTAGACTAAGTTGTCAAAAAGAAACAAGCGTGTCATAGGTTAGGCCTAAGTGTTCTTTAGCCTAATTTAAGTTAAATGAGGAACTTGAAGTATTAAGATAATCAAGTTGATTAAAGAAGGATGAGCATAATATGAAATACTTATCCGATTATTTGCATTAAAAATGGTATATTTCTATAAGAATAACTATGTTGAGATATTTCAAAAGTATATAAGTAAATATATGCCCATCATTATGCATATTTATAAGATACCCAAGTGTAAAGGACATATATATGTTGCATTTGAGTCAAATAGGTGTATAAGTAAGGCTAGGAAGTCACTCGAGAGTTTGAGTAATTTATCCTTAGTAATGATGTTATATTATATGTGTAGGTTCAAGTGGAGAAGAAGGAAAGACTCTTGACATCAAGGTCGAGTAGGGAAGCTCCAAGTCACTTTTGTTAGGATCTTG
The DNA here is from genome assembly GCF_009905375.1 of Apium graveolens. Classification (NCBI taxonomy): domain Eukaryota; kingdom Viridiplantae; phylum Streptophyta; class Magnoliopsida; order Apiales; family Apiaceae; genus Apium; species Apium graveolens. Next base: position 50,326,109 of record NC_133656.1, read on the forward strand.
TGACAGACAAGTTTACTTGCTTTTAACTTATTCCAACGTTTTGCCTTCGAATTGAATATGCTTGTGTCAATAGCCTTGGATATATATTTAACCTAGTGAGAATATTTCCAAGCTTTCTTTAGTCAAACTTATCTCCGAATTATCTATGCTGTGATGCCCTCAATCTCGGGGTTAGGAAATGAGGACCCACACACCTCTAATCTATGAATTAAATATGCATAAACCCCGATTAGCTACTAACATGATCAAACAGGATAAAGTATGAGACAAGATTACAACTACCAACCATATTATATAATTTACAACCCAAATAAAACCAAATTTACATAGTCGATCCCGACTTGGAACTGAAAGATAACCCATTGTATCTTAAAAACTTTTCGGTTAAGAGCATGCTCACTCAAAACCTATACTACCTGCCCTGGTAACCGGAAGCCCTCAACATGGTAGGGACCACCAGGTACGCTCTTACGAGCAGTGCGCCTAAGCCTGGCCATCTTCTTGCTTAACTGCCATGGTTAGATTAAAACAAAACATATGAGTATAAAACTCAGCAAGTAACTATAAACATTTATACGATACTAAATCCACAATATACATTACTGATCTCAGGGTATTCTACTTTGTCATTTCTAGGTGGCAGATTTATACCTTTTGGGCTATGAAAGGGGTTATGAAGAAAATTTTGGGCTTTCAAGGAACAAGGCTCAAGATAGGGTGAAAGCCGACATTTATCATAAAGCATTAACAGGATCATAAATGATCTTTCAAATGGAAAGCAAAAATCTTTTCATTATTGGGAATCAATTATACGATTGATAACAGAATCAAAATCAGGGTTCACAAGTTGTAAGCTAATCAATATCACAATCAACTCTTTTCAAAACAATATATACCATTTCATATTCAAAGAATCATTCACTGAATAAAATTCAATAAGTATGGAACCCTTGATTGGACTACTTTAACTTTCAATTCATATTAATACGGGTGATTAGCCCGTACCGACCTCCATCCGGTCTTTAAGGTACAATTGGCATAATTTCAGCCTTAAACTGGACTAGCCTCGCTAGCCTCTTTATATGACTGGACTAGTCCCACTAGTCTCTTACGTCTCAATCCAATCCATCAGAAATTCGTTTGGAAAACCTTGTGTTGGAAAATAAAGGTTTTACTAAATTCATTTTTATCATTACCAAGAATATGAAATCATTCAGACTCTTTCAAGTTGAAGCTCATTCTTAAGTTCAATTTCAAGAATTCAAAGTTAAGGAAATGAATCAAGGATAAGTAAGGTTCAATTTTAGGGATCTTGATCAAATGATAACAAGGTACTCAAGTTAGGGAAATCAAAACCGTTTCAAGGATCAATAGAGTATAAGGTAAACAAAGGAATGAAGTATTATTACACAAGGGGTTCGTAAAGGTACTTATAACAACAGTTCATGGTATAACAAGTGATCGAAATAAGAAAAGGTTACCAATAGGCTGGATCAATAAACTATCAATGACAAGGTATCTCAAGAATCAATAACAGGGATACATTACTATTAAAGTTCAATACTCTACATGGCATGAACAATATCCTCTTTATAACCATTTACACAAGTAAATAGAGTTACTTGCCTGAATTCACTTTCCTGTTTCACAAAGGTTGAACTACTGCCACCTAGTATACCTTTCCCTTTCCTAGCCTGAATGCCCTCACGCTTCAAATATGCAAATGGTGTATGAGTAGAATATCGAAAATGAGGGCTATAGATGACAAGATTTTTGAATTTGGATTAGTTTTTGTTATTGCATGTAAGAGAGAGAAGAGAGATGGAGAGAGAGCCGAGAGAAAGAGAGAACTCAGGAGTGAGGGAGGAAAAAGAGAGAAAGAAGAGAAGTGAGGGAAGAAGGGGAGAAAAAGAGAAGGGTGGGTGGCTTTTTATAATGGTATGGCAAGGGTAGAATAGTAATTATGCCACAAATAAATTTTCACTTCTCATTTCTTTTATTCTTATTCCCAAAAATGAATTTGAATATTATATAGCTCTCTCAGAAAAGATGAAAATGGAAGAAATATCAATTTTAAAATATAGGATTGGAAATTAGCTTTCCATCCATATTTTCCGAATAATTTTTGAGCGAACGGTTGATTTAATACGGATTTTACAAGTTTATGCTGAAAATAGCATTTTAACTCCATAAAATCATTTTAAAATGCAACGATCACGAAATAAATCCGTCTATCACTTATAGAAAGTCTCTAGGACTATTTTGAGGATAACACGACTAGTCTTGCTTTGACCTTACTCGAATAATTTTATAAAAATGCATAAAGGTCCAATAATCCTTATTTTAAATCAAATAATTCCCTTAAATCCGTTTAAAAATTAGCAGATCACGCAATCATGCATACAGACAAGAAAGCACATATATTCACACATCACAACTCATATTTGACCATACAATTTCCCCTTTTTAATATTATTCCTCTTTTCGCGTATCGGGTCACGTTCTTCCTGACGGCCCTACGCTCAGCGTCTCAATTACGCTTCACAATTATCTTTACCAACCGACACGTCACTGGAACGTAATACTTACTTAAACATTCCATTTCACATAAACACACATATTTCACATTGAAACACTTTAATCCCTTTTTAAGACGGGTTCCGTTCTACCTGACGGCCCAACAACACAGCTTAACCCCCAAGCTAACTCTTTAAATTGGAACGCATCTATCTACGCTCCCAGATACTAATATACAATAAAGATAATTAATCATCACTTAATCACATTATTTATAATAACTCCACAGAAATCATACTTTATTCATTTAATTACGTCGTGAAATTCCCATTCGTTACTTATGCCATGCTTTGTTGATAAATTTTCTTGAATACCTTGAACTTGATTTTGGCATGCTTCGATAATTTCCTATATTGATAATTGCTTATAATTCGAATCCCTTGAACTACATTTGTTAGATAAATACCCTTTATTATCATACCCAAACTTTGTAACTGGATATACGTCATGTACTATACTCGATATTAGACACCCTTACCTTAGTTGATTATCGTTATAACTCTTTTTCAATACTTTCTTCCCTGGTTGTTGAACCATTGATACTCATTCTTGAATTATAATTCTATTGCTTAGAATCCTTGTAATTTCCTCGGGTATTAGTTTTATAAAAGATAATTACTTTTCAAAAAAAATGTTTTCTTGAGAATTAGTTAATTGGACTAAGACGCAAGTCCCCTTCACACTTATAATAGGCTTATAGGTAGCCTTGGATCCATTAAAATTTGTTAGAACCCGACGAGGTTCGGGATTACTTCGCGTATGATCACCGGCTGTAATTCGTAGTATCATGGAATGAGTGTTTGAATCAAAGTTGATTTTTCAAATGTTTTTACAATATAATGATGCCAATCCTATTCCTGTTAAATATGGAATGATAAACCTTGATGCTTATTTCTTTTAGTATCAGTACTTGCTGAGCATTTGTCTCACTTCTTGCTTTTCTACCCATGATATTACAGCTAGCAAGTATGGTTAGGACGAAGCAGACAACACGTAAGTCAACCAGTGGACTTTCCGAGAAGTATTCGATGTATCATATGCGAGCTCAGGTAGTCAAGTGACCCGTAGTGGGAGGAACAATGTAATATTTTGTTTTAATTGTAATAGTAAGTAGTTGGGTTGTTCAAACACTAAATTGAAGCGATCTTGGATTTATGTATAATTTAACTCTGTTTAAATTATACATGTTGATGACTAGTTTTTATTTAAATTGGTTAATTTGGGTCGTGAAATCAACACCTATGTCTACAGCTACAAAGTTGGATGAAGATAATAAAGGAAGAAGTGTAGACATTTCAAGTTATGGAGGAATGATTGGATCTTTGTTGTATTTGACTGCTAGTAGACCAGACATTATGTTTGCAACATGTCCGTGTGCAAGATTTCAAGCCAATCCAAATAAATCACATTTGAAGGCTGTGAAAAGAATTTTCAGATACTTAAAGGGAACACCAAACTTGGGATTATGGTATCCTAAGGGAACTGGATTAGAAGCTGTTGGATACACAAATACAGATTTTGCTGGATGCAGTGTAACACCCCCAGATCCGGGGTCGGGGATCCGGGTCGTCACGGTCTTTCTTTCCACAATATCACTTCAGTTAATTAATAATAATAACCTTATACTGTGACCCCACACTAACACACACCACAATCCGTTATAGTCTCAGAGATGAAATTTAAATAAGTACAAGTCTTTGAATCCACAATTTAAAAGTTATTACAACCCAAAATGATTACTTGATAAATTTACAGTTAATTGCCATTATCTGCCATAAGTTATAATTATACATAATTTGATTCTCAAAAATAGAATGCCTGATCTACCAATAGATCTACCTCTGCAGCTATAGCAGCCACAACATCATCGGGAAGACGCGGGACGCTTCCCACGCGCTTGCGCTGGGTCTGCTGGAGTCTGGCCATCTTTCCTAACTGTTGTTTTGTGATGAAGAAATAAAGCAAGAGTGAGCCTTACAGCTCGCAAGATAATATATAGTGATAACAATAATATAAGTATCTAAATGGATACTTACTAGAATCTTTTATCATGAGTAAGATAATTACTTACTAGATATAAGTAAAAAACAAGGGATGAAGTTACCAAATACTTCACTATACTTATATCATTTATAAAGCTACTTGAACTACCACTGTTCAAAGTATAATGAGCTTTCAACAGTTCATCACATAGATGAGACTACCAGACAAGATTTGAATAGATTAAATCTTTGAAATATTATTAAAGGAAATGAAGTTATGATATACTTCATTTAGTTCTGATATATATATATCCACATATACATCTTCTTTATACATTTCCTGAAAACCTCTGTCATGTAAAGTATGAACAGAATTGTAATATCCAATAAATTTGGAAAGGAAAAGAATTTGGCATAAACCAGATATCTCGCTGATCAGGCAAAGATACCCATAAGTAACCTTTTCTACTAGTAGATGGACGAATTCCCCACTGGTCATCACCCTGGTCGCAATAGGACCTTATGCTGGACTGCCACTCAGCCACTTATGCATTTGATGGACTCCCACTGAGCCACTTACACTATCATGGATGCCCACTGAGCCCATGTTGCTTATGCCGACTCAATAGATGGACTTACTTCCCGAACATTGGGTAAGTAATCAATTCATTTACAAAAACTGCAACCTTGTTGCGAATATAAAATACACCATAGAGCCGGATCCCTCAGGTTTTGAGCGAGTATTTAAATCCCCTTAAAAAGGAAGATCTTAAATATAAAAATGAGTTTTGGGATCCGCTCTAACTTTTAAAAATCATTTTGAAGACCCGAAAACACTTTATAGAGTGTTTGGAGTAAAGCTGATTTAATGAAGTAAATCAGTCCCCAGAATATTTAGAAAATGACTGAATATTATTATTTAAATAATATTCCCATAAAGAATAATCTTTATAAAAATAATTGAAGTAGAAGTATTAAAACTTATACTTGAAACGAGTATTAAATAACCAAAGATATACTTATATGAAAGTACTATCTTTATTTGAATAATCGAAAATAAGTTTGATTATTGACACCTTATTCTTTAATAAAATAAAGAATATACCTCAGCAAATAATCGGAGTCATAGATCCTCAAATGAATATTCAAATAATATTCATTAAATAATATAAACTGAGTCATAAGCCCTTGAATGAATATTCAAATAATATTCAATAAATAATATAAAAGAGTCATAAGCCCTCGAATGAATATTCAAATAATATTCAGATAAATAAATAAAAGGGTCATAAGCCCTCGAATGAATATTCAAATAATATTCAGATTAATAAATAAAAGGAGTCATAAGTCCCCGAATTAATATTCAAAATAATATTCAATAAATAATATAAAAGAGTCATAAGCCCTCGAATGAATATTCAAATAATATTCAGATAAATAAATAAAAGGAGTCATAAGTCCCCGAATGAATATTCAAAATAATATTCATTAATAAAATAAAAGGAGTCATAAGTCCTCGAATGAATATTCAAAATAATATTCATTTAATATAAAGGAGTCATACGCCTTCGAATAATATTCGAAATAATATTCAATAATAAAATAAAGATAAAGTTATCGAATAAACCTTATTCGATTAATAGTTTTGAAAACTATGACCATATATATATATATAAGTATATATATATATATATATATTTATATCCATATATACAAAATCTACTCGGGATCCTCGACTCCCGGTTTTAGAAAATATTTTCACCTTTGGGTCCCTGTACTAAGGGTATATGCAAATTACCGCTATCCTCTAGCATAGGTATTATCAACTGAATCAACAGATATATATGGAAAGAATGCGAAACAGGCATGCATATATATATATATACCATAGCAGCATGCTTCAATATATTGCATCATTTGCTAATTAACCAACATGCATCTATCGCAAGATAATGCAAATACATATATTCATCACAACAACAGTTATAACGGGTAGAAAACTTGCCTGAGCGACTTGGGGTGATAAAAGGCTCGGGACGAGTCTGGTAACCTATAAACAATAAGTAAGTTGGAATTAAACCAAAGTCACTTGTAAATCTATACTTTAACTAACTTAGACTCTAACGCTTGTTTTGCGCTTATTGATTCTCTTAAGTCACTCGAGTACCCTCGGCTCCACCATTTTTAATAAATTAACCATTACGAGTTTTAAAGCGATTCCTTCGCGAGTGTCTTACCAACTGCCTAACACTCTTACCATAATTGTTTCATACATTAATTAACCCTTTTTGGTCTTTAACCTATGTTTCAAAGTAAGGCGAGGGGAAATGATTCGTTCGCGAAACGCCGTTACTTGAAACGGTCGTTTCTCCTAAACCGTACATCAGAATCAAACGAACTACATATCAAAACGAAGCTCGTAACATGAACTATCTAAACATGGCAATGGTCATAATCTAGCAGGGAGTTCTCGGGTCCAAATGTTATGAACAAAAGCAGTCTAAAGTAAATTGGACATTACGACGGCTATGTTTACGCGATTACCAATGTTTAAACTACTCCAATTAACCACCAACCAACTCATAACCATCAATACAACAAAACTTCACCGAAACCATACCACATCAGTCCATAATCTCTAAGGTTTTCAACTCAAATAACCACAATCAAGACCTATGAACTATAATCAAGCTTCAATTACCAAAACACTTCCAAATCAAACCAAACTACTAATAATCACAATCCATGCTTCTCATTTCACAAAACCAACCATTAAACTTACTAACAAATAAAGTAAAGGCTAGGGTTTGAAGTTTATACCTTCCTTGGGAGGTGTTAAGTTGCTAGGAAGCCTTAGGGAGCCTCCTACAAGCTTGATCTTTCCAAAGAAATCAAGAACACAAAGTTAGGCTTTGAAGTTTCTAAAAGTCCGATTTAAAGAACTGTAAAAATGAGGGTCTTACCATGATTATTTAGACGAGACTTGTGAACAAGAGTTGTAGGTCATCTCAATACCTTTCGAATGAGCTATAGAACACAATATTTGAGTGAGAAATGAAGGAGATACAGCAGTTTTAGTGTGCTGGTTCTGTTTTGGCCGAGAGCATGAAGAACAATGCCTTGGTTTCTTTTTAATTTTGATGAAAAATGATTTGCTTGGCTTGGTTGGTTTGATTTTTGTGTTTGTTTTAGTAAATTACCTAGTTGCCCTTGATTTTGTGTGGTTAAAAAGCCACCACATCTCCTTCCTTCCCTTGTCATGTTTGTGTCATCCTCATGATGTCATCATCCCCTCCTTGTCCTCTTCTCATTGGTTGGGTGACATCATCCTCTCTAATCCCTTTGATTAACTTCCTAATTGTTTGCCTAATGACCGCTGATCTGTTATACTGTTCGCTTAACTTTCGTTTTCGTTTATCGTTTGAGGGATCATACCCGGGAACTTATTACTTAGGTTCCCTTAACCTTTCCCAATACATTATATTCCTTTTTATGATCCTCTATTATAATCTTTTAATTTAAATCCTTTTATCCTGTTACCTTATACTCAATTCTTTCCGTATCTATTGGATTTCCGGGAAAAATCAAAGTGTTCGGATTTGGATTCTGACGATCTTTACATACACTTATATCCCATATAAAGTACTAATAAAATCTCAGAATATCCATATCAGAACCCCTATATAGTGTGGCATGAAAAGTTTTCTCATTCAGCAAAAACACTATTCATAAGGGTTTCAAAATTTGCCAAAAATTGGGGTTATTACAGTCTCCCCTCCTTAAAAGGATTCCGTCCCGGAATCAGATAGAAAATGAATTGGGATACTTTCTTAGCATTACACTTTCTAACTCTCAAATAAATTTTCCCACATTATGGTTCTTCCATCAAACTCTGAATAGTTTGATAACCCTTCTCCTAAGCACTTGTTCCCTTTTCACTCTACAACCCTTCCTGGTTGCTCCATATAGGTTACGTCGGGTTGCATATCTATGCGCTCATATGCCCCTATTTATCTGGCATCTGAATTACACTTCCTTAACACTGATACGTGAGACACGTTACGACCTGCTACATGTTCGGGGTTAGGGCTAACTACTATGCTATCCTCCCAATACGTCTTAATATATCCAAGGGTCCAACAATTCGTGGACTTAGCTTTCATTTCTTTCCGAACCTCATCTTTCCTTTCCAAGGAAATACCTATAACAACACTAGGTCCCCTATTTCATACTCTTTTTCCTTTCGTGTCAAATCAACATACTTATCATGTCCATCTTGGGCTACTACCAGCCGTCCTCTGATTAGATCTATCATATCCTTGGTCCTTTGGACTACTGCGGGTCCGAGCATCTTGCGCTCTACAACTTCATCCTAACATAAGGGAGATCGACATTGTCTTCCCTTAAGGATCTCATAAGGCGATACCTCAATACTGACATATGATCTATTGTCGTAAGAAAACTCAACCCGTGTTAAGTGATCATTCCAATTTCTTTCAAGTCTATTGCACAAACTCTCATTATAGCTTTTAGCATTAGAGCTTTTGCTTCTCACTACCCATCCTTTTTCCCAGTTTGTAGTCGCTACTATCTTCCGTTCCTAATATTATACTAGTTATACTTTTGCTCGTTAGCGTTCTATAACCTTTTAATAACCACGTCAACCTTAGTATCACGAATGTGTTTCCATTCCGAATACTACCACAACTTTATTACTCCTTTTTCAGCTGTTTCTATTTCCCAATGTTTGATCAATCATATAGAAGTAAAGGAATTTGTTGAGAGATCACTATGATCATGAACACTTGTTATCTCGCATAGTTAGTACAGAAGGTGGCCAACCTTTAGTACTTGACAAGCAATTAAACAATAGTTGGTATCCTACTAGGCTTCTATCACACAGATAGACAGTCATTCGGCAATACCTCCCCTTCTGGAAGGGTTGTTCTTCTCAACTTACATGAAATGAAAAGAAGAGAAAAGAACGAACTGAAGAGAATTGTATATATAAAAAAAAATATACTGCCACAAAATATCTGGCTTGGAACCTACCTCTGAACTATAGAGGTTTGTCATAGGAGAATAAAATATATATGTATTTATATCAACATCAAGTATTATAGCATCCTATTTTACATGCCTAAATATTTTTGCTATTCCGTCCATCATTCTATGGACCCATGCTCTTCCTCGAGCTTATACACAATCACCTTTGAAACTCCCTCGACATCGAAAATCGAATCTGGGATCTCATTCTATACATCATCGTTACTAGAATTCTATGCTTGCACCGCAACCTTCCTCGTATAATAATACGACTCTCTATTGATAAGAAAGAATAATAATTCACTAGGTAGATACTCTACTTAATTAGTCTATCAATGATAACTTATACACTACCACGACCCGATTAGTGGTACTCAATCTCAACACCCATTCCAATACAACTCTCACGGTTGTAATCAGCTCATTACTCGCAGAATCATTGCTGCCTTACTATGGTCCACCACTGACCTACTGTAGTCATTCATTTTCCATGAAGTCTTAATAGCTAACCATACGGAGTCCATACATCTCGTATCTAATTCTCCTAAGGAGTTAACATAACCACCAATCACAATTTATGAAGAACACTCCAAACTCTGACGTACTTTCATGACATGAAGTAGATAAAATTGCAGAAGAGTTTCAATCAAAGCAACGATAGCAGGTTAATACCATTCTTAATCATATGCCTTAAATAGAAGACTTAACTCAAAGGTTCGTCTAGTCCTTTTTGAAACATGGTCCTGGCTTATCTCAAGATAGGACCTCCTAAGATAGATAGCCCGCTCATGGCGATTACACGAATTAAACCTTTACCAACTACTATTACGGTTGGGTATTGCACAGTCATCTAAAGGAATGTCAATCTTCCAAACCATAATACAACCTTAACAGTTTTAACCATCCTCGCTGTATTATTTTGGCACAAGCACCTATAATTATCCTCTTACCTTTAAAGTGTCGGCCACCTCTTTGGCCTTTCCTGATAGTAAAATTTCCTTACAGTCAATTTCATTTTAACCACTTTTATAAATTTTCTACCCTATTTCCGATCACTGCTTGAGTGAAGATGTTTTCCTTAAAATCTGATAAGTAAAAAAAAAATCACCATTTTTCCATAAGTTATTGCCTCAGTCTTTAGAGGTTAATCACTGTCATGACTGATTCTCAATCATAATTAGAACATCTTTTATCTTAAGTCCTAATTGCCCTGAATAATTTCGACCATTACTGGTTCGATCCATACTTTTTCGTGGTTTAACACGTGCCCCACTTGGCAACACTATAATTACATCATATTTCCTTTATCCACATTTCTATTCTTGAGAATTTTGAATATTACCTTTCTCCTTGTAAAACCTCTAAGGTTATCCTTGAATCGTTCCTCCTGTATTCCCTAGATACAGGGCATATCAAAATACCATATACTAATACTAGAATCATTGTCTATATACTTTTGAAAAAAAAATTCTCCACTGATTCTTTAAAGGTTGTTATTACCTTAATCCTTTCCAATTCATAATGTCAAATTTCATACTATCCCTATTAAGGGTGAAATGTCAACCTTTATGCATTCCCCTAGGATTCATTTTAAGTTACCGATGTTCTATCCTTAATTCCACCTTTGAAAAGGTACATGCATCCATCCATGGATAAACCAAGTCATATATCCTTGATAGATTATCTTCTTCATCATTCCCACCTCGATAGTCTATACCTAACTTCATAATAGCATCCTTATTCAAATTGAGGTCAATCCATATGGCCTCCAAAAGATAACAATGGTCATCCGCTTTTCTTTCCTGATTTGGTAATGATAACATGGATGTTCTGGAAGATATTGGTCATGTTCAACGTGAACTTCTTCTTAATAATTCCTTATTTACTTTTGTTGTTTATCTCAACAGTCACCTCAATGTTGGGATACCTCTCATACCTGGCGTCTCCCTTTCTGAGTATCGAGCCACCGGTCTTACATTTCACATTATTGAAGGTCACTTCCTTCATCCAATTTTCCTACTTTCTTACTTTCTTGTCTCCTTAGTCTATCCGCGTCTTATTATTTATCCTTCGAACTATCTAAAGGTTTCCTTGAATCCTCCCAACTTAAAGGGGATAAAATGTAGATAACTCGTATGCCTTCAACCATCAACTTTAACTCATGGTGAATCACCCTCATCCTGATGATTACATACTTTTCTATGTCTATTACTACGAGTCTTTAGGGTTTCCTCATACCCAACTCCCTTATCATACCTCAAACTCTATTGCCTTTATATTCCTTTCCACTTCAGTTTCTTTTTATTTTCCTTTCTCTTATCATTATTTCATGAACTAACACAACATAAGTATTGATTCCAAACATCCCGTCATTCTGGATTCGTGTCCTCAGAACGAATCTTAATAACTTTTACAACTTAGATTCATAATTCATCATACTCATCCACTTTTGTTCTAGCTCCAAAGCTTTTACACTATCTCCTTATCTTTGGGAATTACTTTCCCGAAAACAATTGACTGAACTTAAATCAGTTTATTCTAACCTCTGGCTCCGTGCCTTTCTTGGTCTTTCACCAGCGGGTGGTCTCTCTCTTAGGAGGGTAAGTGACAAAAACAGTCTTTTGTGGTTCGTCAATCATTCAGAATCTCAAATGATTCCTCTATTTCCTTTAGCCAGGCTCTTGCCTCGACTAGGTCAACCTGTTCCTTGGAACTCTGAGAGCTTAGAGACTTAAAGGTCCTGAAAGAATTTCCTATCGCATTGTTTCCTCAAGGTGGTGGTTGGGGATAATAGTCTAAGTTCTGTCTAGAAAGGTCCATGAATTGCCGTATAGGAGTACCGTCTCAGGTCTCCTTTCCTTACTCGACTTTCTGTTTCCTTAGTATGAAATGTTTCATCCTACTCCTCATAATTGGGGTCATCTTTTAATTTAAAATCCTCATTTTCCACTCCATTATGTCATGGGTTCCTTCTATCTTGATGGCGACCTCCCTGACTATCACGTTCAGGGTTTGCTCTAAATCTTATTCCTCAAACTATGGCTCTCATCTAAGTTCTCATCCTTACGCTCTTGAACTTTTGGAACCCAAATTCTATAGGAATACCTCATTATTCCCTTATCAGCTTTCTCTGGCACCGTATGCTCTTTTCCAATAATTCGGTCTCTATTGCAATCTCAAACAGCTTTTCGGTACCGGCTCCGGTTACCTTCACTACTATTTCCAAAATCTCTTATAAACTCTCCCAAAGACATTATCATCTTGAGTCTCTCCTTTTTACTAAGGGCATCAGCCACCACATTGGCTTTCCCCGAATGATAAAGAATCTCCCAATCATTATTCTTGATTAGCTCTAACTGCCTCCTCTGGCATATGTTGAGCTCTTTCTACATGAAAATGTACTAGAGCACTTATGGCTTAGGTAATTCTCGCACTTCTCTCCATACAAGTAGTGCCTTCAATCTTTAGGGTAAAACTATTGCCACGAGCCTAAGCTCATGGGCGGAGATATCGAATTTCATATTACCTTAATTGTCTTGACATGTACGCGATTACCTTACCGTGCTGCATAAGCACGCACCCTAAGCCCTTGTGCGAAGCGTCACTACACTTCACAAAATCTCCTTTTCCATCCGGCAATGCCAGCATAGGGGCCATCACCAACCTCTGCTTCAGTTCTTGAAAGTTGTTCTCGCATTTCTCTGTCCATTCGAACTTCTCAGTCTTACGAGTAAGCCGCGTTAAAGGGGTTACTATCTTTACAAACTTGAACGAACCTCCGGTAGTGACCGGCCAATCCTACCTCTGGTAGTCGACCTAACCATGGTCATCAATTCATCAGTGGTCCTTTATCCAATCTTGTCAGGATCCTCCATGGGATCCTCCTTAACAACTATCCCTTCTAGGACAACATCCTCAACTGCTACATCCTCAATATCAACATCATCCGGTCCTGCATTAGGACACTCTATCGGATCCACAATCCGATCTCCAATTAGTAATAAAACATCATCGCGCTGTTGCTCCTCAACCTCAGGGTTCGGAGTCCCGCTACCATATACGATAACGAACTACGCTCCTATCACGATATTTATAAGGGTTCCCATAAGGGTTTTAACTGTCAGTACTACGTTAGGTAGCCCGACTATGAACTTGGCAAGAGTTCTTATTATCTTTGTGAACTTATTATCTTGACGTCACATCATCTCTGAGGTTTATAACGCTTAGCTCTGATACCACTTCTGTAACACCCCCAGATCCGGGGTCGGGGATCCGGGTCGTCACGGTCTTTCTTTCCACAATATCACTTCACTTAATTAATAATAATAACCTTATACTGTGACCCCACACTAACACACACCACAATCCGTTATAGTCTCAGAGATGAAATTTAAATAAGTACAAGTCTTTGAATCCACAATTTAAAAGTTATTACAACCCAAAATGATTACTTGATAAATTTACAGTTAATTGCCATTATCTGCCACAAGTTATAATTATACATAATTTGATTCTCAAAAATAGAATGCCTGATCTACCAATAGATCTACCTCTGCAGCTATAGCAGCCACAACATCATCGGGAAGACGCGGGACGCTTCCCACGCGCTTGTGCTGGGTCTGCTGGAGTCTGGCCATCTTTCCTAACTGTTGTTGTGTGATGAAGAAATAAAGCAAGAGTGAGCCTTACAGCTCGCAAGATAATATATAGTGATAACAATAATATAAGTATCTAAATGGATACTTACTAGAATCTTTTATCATGAGTAAGATAATTACTTACTAGATATAAGTAAAAACAAGGGATGAAGTTACCAAATACTTCACTATATTTATATCATTTATAAAGCTACTTGAACTACCACTGTTCAAAGTATAATGAGCTTTCAACAGTTCATCACATAGATGAGACTACCAGACAAGATTTGAATAGATTAAATCTTTGAAATATTATTAAAGGAAATGAAGTTATGATATACTTCATTTAGTTCTGATATATATATATCCACATATACATCTTCTTTATACATTTCCTGAAAACCTCTGTCATGTAAAGTATGAACAGAATTGTAATATCCAATAAATTTGGAAAGGAAAAGAATTTGAAATAAACCAGATATCTCGCTGATCAGGCAAAGATACCCATAAGTAACATTTTCTACTAGTAGATGGACGAATTCCCCACTGGTCATCACCCTGGTCGCAATAGGACCTTATGCTGGACTGCCACTCAGCCACTTATGCATTTGATGGACTCCCACTGAGCCACTTACACTATCATGGACGCCCACTGAGCCCATGTTGCTTATGCCGACTCAATAGATGGACTTACTTCCCGAACATTGGGTAAGTAATCAATTCATTTACCAAAACTGCAACCTTGTTGCGAATATAAAATACACCATAGAGCCGGATCCCTCAGGTTTTGAGCGAGTATTTAAATCCCCTTAAAAAGGAAGATCTTAAATATAAAAATGAGTTTTGGGATCCGCTCTAACTTTTAAAAATCATTTTGAAGACTCGAAAACACTTTATAGAGTGTTTGGAGTAAAGCTGATTTAATGAAGTAAATCAGTCCCCAGAATATTTAGAAAATGACTGAATATTATTATTTAAATAATATTCCCATAAAGAATAATCTTTATAAAAATAATTGAAGTAGAAGTATTAAAACTTATACTTGAAACGAGTGTTAAATAACCAAAGATATACTTATATGAAAGTACTATCTTTATTTGAATAATCGAAAATAAGTTTGATTATTGACACCTTATTCTTTAATAAAATAAAGAATATATCTCAGCAAATAATCGGAGTCATAGATCCTCAAATGAATATTCAAATAATATTCATTAAATAATATAAACTGAGTCATAAGCCCTCGAATGAATATTCAAATAATATTCAATAAATAATATAAAAGAGTCATAAGCCCTCGAATGAATATTCAAATAATATTCAAATAAATAAATAAAAGGGTCATAAGCCCTCGAATGAATATTCAAATAATATTCAGATTAATAAATAAAAGGAGTCATAAGTCCCCGAATGAATATTCAAAATAATATTCAATAAATAATATAAAAGAGTCATAAGCCCTCGAATGAATATTCAAATAATATTCAGATAAATAAATAAAAGGAGTCATAAGTCCCCGAATGAATATTCAAAATAATATTCATTAATAAAATAAAAGGAGTCATAAGTCCTCGAATGAATATTCAAAATAATATTCATTTAATATAAAGGAGTCATACGCCTTCGAATAATATTCGAAATAATATTCAATAATAAAATAAAGATAAAGTTATCGAATAAACCTTATTCGATTAATAGTTTTGAAAACTATGACCATATATATATATATAAGTATATATATATATATATATTTATATCCATATATACAAAATCTACTCGGGATCCTCGACTCCCGGTTTTAGAAAATATTTTCACCTTTGGGTCCCTGTACTAAGGGTATATGCAAATTACCGCTATCCTCTAGCATAGGTATTATCAACTGAATCAACAGATATATATGGAAAGAATGCGAAACAGGCATGCATATATATATATATATATACCATAGCAGCATGCTTCAATATATTGCATCATTTGCTAATTAACCAACATGCATCTATCGCAAGATAATGCAAATACATATATTCATCACAACAACAGTTATAACGGGTAGAAAACTTGCCTGAGCGACTTGGGGTGATAAAAGGCTCGGGACGAGTCTGGTAACCTATAAACAATAAGTAAGTTGGAATTAAACCAAAGTCACTTGTAAATCTATACTTTAACTAACTTAGACTCTAACGCTTGTTTTGCGCTTATTGATTCTCTTAAGTCACTCGAGTACCCTCGGCTCCACCATTTTTAATAAATTAACCATTACGAGTTTTAAAGCGATTCCTTCGCGAATGTCTTACCAACTGCCTAACACTCTTACCATAATTGTTTCATACATTAATTAACCCTTTTTG
The DNA here is from genome assembly GCF_009905375.1 of Apium graveolens. Classification (NCBI taxonomy): domain Eukaryota; kingdom Viridiplantae; phylum Streptophyta; class Magnoliopsida; order Apiales; family Apiaceae; genus Apium; species Apium graveolens. The sequence goes on from NC_133656.1 coordinate 50,342,699, forward strand.
GTCTTTAACCTATGTTTCAAAGTAAGGCGAGGGGAAATGATTCGTTCGCGAAACGCCGTTACTTGAAACGGTCGTTTCTCCTAAACCGTACATCGGAATCAAACGAACTACATATCAAAACGAAGCTCGTAACATGAACTATCTAAACATGGCAATGGTCATAATCTAGCAGGGAGTTCTCGGGTCCAAATGTTATGAACAAAAGCAGTCTAAAGTAAATCGAACATTACGACGGCTATGTTTACGCGATTACCAATGTTTAAACTACTCCAATTAACCACCAACCAACTCATAACCATCAATACAACAAAACTTCACCGAAACCATACCACATCAGTCCATAATCTCTAAGGTTTTCAACTCAAATAACCACAATCAAGACCTATGAACTATAATCAAGCTTCAATTACCAAAACACTTCCAAATCAAACCAAACTACTAATAATCACAATCCATGCTTCTCATTTCACAAAACCAACCATTAAACTTACTAACAAATAAAGTAAAGGCTAGGGTTTGAAGTTTATACCTTCCTTGGGAGGTGTTAAGTTGCTAGGAAGCCTTAGGGAGCCTCCTACAAGCTTGATCTTTCCAAAGAAATCAAGAACACAAAGTTAGGTTTTGAAGTTTCTAAAAGTCCGATTTAAAGAACTGTAAAAATGAGGGTCTTACCATGATTATTTGGATGAGACTTGTGAACAAGAGTTGTAGGTAATCTCAATACCTTTCCAATGAGCTATATAACACAATATTTGAGTGAGAAATGAAGGAGATACAGCAGTTTTAGTGTGCTAGTTCTGTTTTGGCCGAGAGCATGAAGAACAATGCCTTGGTTTCTTTTTGATTTTGATGAAAAATGATTTGCTTGGCTTGGTTGGTTTGATTTTTGTGTTTGTTTTAGTAAATTACCTAGTTGCCCTTGATTTGTGTGGTTAAAAAGCCACCACATCTCCTTCCTTCCCTTGTCATGTTTGTGTCATCCGCATGATGTCATCATCCCCTCCTTGTCCTCTTCTCATTGGTTGGGTGACATCATCCTCTCTAATCCCTTTGATTAACTTCCTAATTGTTTGCCTAATGACCGCTGATCTGTTATACTGTTCGCTTAACTTTCGTTTTCGTTTATCGTTTGAGGGATCATACCCGGGAACTTATTACTTAGGTTTCCTTAACCTTTCTCAATACATTATATTCCTTTTTATGATCCTCTATTATAATCCTTTAATTTAAATCCTTTTATCCTGTTACCTTATACTCAATTCTTTCCGTATCTATTGGATTTCCGGGAAAAATCAAAGTGTTCGGATTTGGATTCTGACGATCTTTACATACACTTATATCCATATAAAGTACTAATAAAATCTCAGAATATCCATATCAGAACCCCTATATAGTGTGGCATGAAAAGTTTTCTCATTCAGCAAAAACACTATTCATAAGGGTTTCAAAATTTCCCAAAAATTGGGGTTATTACATGCAGGGTTGATAGAAAGAGCACTAGTGGAAGTTGTCAATTTCTTGGACAAAGACTTGTATCCTGGTATAGTAAGAAACAACAATCTTTGTCAACTTCCACAGCTGAGGCTGAATACATAGCTGCTGGAAGTTGCTGTGCTCAAGTGCTTTGGATTAGAAATCATCTAATGGATTATGGCCTAGTGTTACACAAAATTCCAATTATGTGTGACAATACTAGTGTTATATCTTTTGTTGCTAATCCAGTAAATCATTCTAGAACAAAGCACATTGATGTAAGGTACCATTTTATGAGAACATGCTGCAAATGGTACTATTCAGATTATTTTTGTTCCAACAAAAAAACTAATAGCTGACATTTTTACTAAACATTTGGATGAAGCAACTTTCACTGGACTTGTTGGTGAAATTGGAATGCTAAATTCTTCATCATAAAGGCAAGAACTCATCTAATGTGTTGCAGCAGATTAATTTCTAGTGAATTAAAATTAATTTAATTGGAAATTAACTAAAATATGAGTTAAAAATATTTCAGAAATCTCTATATATTTATTTTTCAAAACTCAAAATTTAGCTTGAAATTTTTCTAAATTCTAAGAAAACTGTTTAACTGTTAATTTACATTCTCAATATGTTAAATTAGCATAAGGCGGAATCAAAAGAAACAAAAGTATATAAAGAACTGAGTTCTCGATAAGTCTAATTGACTTCTTGACAAGTCATTTTGAGACTTCTCGATGGAGTTCTCGATAAGTCATTTTCTTGACTTCTCGAAGGACTTCTCGATAAGTCTCATTATGAATTCTCGATAGGTCATTGTAGAGATCTTGATAAGTCACTTTGAGACTTCGCGATAGAGTTCTCTACAAGTATCATTCTTAGACTTCTCGATAACTCAGAACTGAAATAATTTAGTTCAATAAATTATCTTAGTAAAATACTTTTGATATAAAATCATTCTAATTTTATTTTGATTTATTCAAATAAAAATTGGAAAAATTCAGTCCATTCAGGACAAACTGGGTATTTATTTGACATCTCGATAAGTCATTTTTTAGTTCTCGATAAGAGTCAGGAAAGTGACATATCGATATGTATCTATTCTCACATGTGACTTCTCAATAAGCAAATCCCAATCGTTTATTTCTACTTCTTCACAAGTCACTTACCTTTTCTATAAATACCCAGACATCTCAACATAACCCCTCTTTACGCTTTCGAGATCTCAAGTGACCCAATTTTTCCAAATTCTAACAGTTCTCTCTCACTTCGAACTCTTTCTTCTTAGAATCTCTTACCCACTCAAATTCAATCACTTGAAATGGCATCAAACACTGCTAGAGCTTTTATCCCAAAGGAGGGCACCAACTACCTTGCATTCACAGATGCCAACCAAGCTCCTGATAGCTTCAAGAGCTTTGTCAAGTTTCTTTCTGAGACATTCTTTGCAGGTGCTCTAACTACAATTCCAATTCTGTATCTGGATGTTCTCAATGATTTTTGGAACTCAGTTGTGATTAGGATAGTGGTGCATGAGAATCAATCTGCATTTATGGTGGTAAACTGCACAATTCAAGGGCAACATGTGGAATTCAATGAGAATGATGTTAACCTGGCTTTGGGTATTCCTATTGACAACATGGTGAAGGTCCCAACTCAAGAAGAGCTAGCTGAGTTCATGGACTTTATCAACTATAGTGAGAAGATCAACCTGGCTAGCTTAAATAAGAAGCATCTGAGGAGGGAATGGTCATTCCTGTTTGACTCAATTATGAGGGCTTTCACTTGCAGAAAGATGGGGTATGACAACATTTCAAGTGTGGTCCAGAAGCTGGTGTTCTCCATGGCTCACAACAGACACATAAATATGGGGCTCTTAATTCTACAGGAACTCAACACAAGGCTCACAATTCCTTTGGCCACAAGAGGTAAGGAATTTTTTTTTCCTAGGTTTATAATCTCAGCTTTAAATCATGAAGTTCAAGACATTCATTTACTTAATGGTATAGATTGAACAAAAATAGGCAGTTGTAAACAGGTGTCCAAAATTCTATTTGGCTCACTTATTGCAAAGAATAAGGTACCTGTAAGTCTTAGAATCACTCCATTTATGTTGGAGAGATTCAGGACTTACCCTTACCCTATGCCTGATATGAGCTCTACATCAACAACTAGTACAATTATGGCTCATGTACCTGTGGAAGAACAAACACAGGAACACCAACAGGGGCCTTCCCAAACTAATACCCTTCCTTCATTACCATTAGAAGCTAGGAAATCAACCATTTTATCCTCTCAAAAGGGTGAGGTGAGTAAAAAGAAGAAAATCCATGCACCCTTAACAGTGATAAATGAGAGTGGTGAGGATTAAACACAACCAGATTCCACCTTGGTCAAGAAACCAAAGAAGGTAAGCACACTGAGTTGACCACTCAATTAGCTACTTCTGTATCCTCCCAAAATGATACAATTTTAAAAGAGGGATTAAAACAGACTCCAGAGGCATCCTCTCAACATGGTATCTCTATTGAATAAAGCACTTTCCTTAATGCATCTTGTAAAGAGTCTGCACTACAACTTGAACATCATTTGAAGTTCCCTCATCTATTCAGGGGGAGCTGCCAACACTCAATTCTCAAATCACTAATCTTATCTCCCAAATTTCATCTTCATAAAATGAGAACTTGAACCCACTGCTCAAGTATCATCAAAATCAAGTGACACGGTTCAAGAAACTGTGCTCACCACCCAGGAACCACATTCAGTTGGTGAGAGGCTACAAACTGGGGTAGACCTTGATGACACCAACAAAAACACAGGAGTTTCATCAGTTTTTACTGAAGACCTTGTGGTAGTACCAAATGCACATTCATGTGCGAATCAATCTTCACAAATTGAAAGGTTTGAGGGTAGTACTCCTGAGGGGGAGCTATCTAAATCTTCTCCAATTCAATTGGAGGTTCTTCGTGTAGGAACAACTCCCCTCAAAATCCTGGCTGAAATTGATTTAGCAATTGAAGCTAGTATTCCAATTGTTGATGATCCAATCATTGGGGAGACAAGTCAAGCACATTCAGATGCCAGTTATTTGCAAGAAAAACAAGGGTTTGAGGCCATGGTACATGACAGTAACCTGGTCAAATCCCCTCCAATTCAAATGGAGGTTCCTACTCTTAGTGAACAACACACTGTCACAACCATAGTTTCTATTGTTAGTTCAACTGTGATTCCAATCACAGGGTTACCTATCACCTCTCAACCCTCCACCTCAAACCAAACAGATATACCATCTACCTTAAATCCTACACAACAACCCTCACACCTCATCTCACAGTGGCTGCAGGATGCTCAAGCTCATCCAAGTTTAATGAATGACCTCCTTATGGATCAACTATCTGGCCTTGCCAACATTACCCAATAGTTACTTATAATTGATATGTCCAATCAGGATTATCAGACAATCTTGTTGTCCTACAAAGAAGATGTTAAAAAACAACAATAGAATATTGTAAATGAAGCTGAGCATGATGGGAATGTGGATGTTTGGTTAGATAAATATTTCAGTTTAGAAATGGATAAGGTTTTTACTAGGTTTAGAGAAGGATATATCACTATCCTAGAAAGAAATGCCAAAACTCTCAGTCCACAAAAAAGTTTATGATGCTATTACAGAAGTCTACAAGGCACAACAAAGATTTTCACCACATTGGTAAAACATTAAAACAAACTTTGAATAGTCATCAAGACAAAATCAGGAGATTGGTCAAAGACAAATTGGATGATCTTGTGCCAACTCAAGTAGAAATCAAAAACAAGTTCAACAAATTTGCTGATCAGATGGCAAGGTTTGATGTCACTAGCATGGAGAAGAGCATCAAAAACTTAAAGCAATCCTTTCTGGCTCTGCATGAAGTTGTCCAAAATCAAATCACAAATAACAATGACACAAGGGTCAAATTGGATCAACTACATCAAGCTAGATATGAACCCTCACATTGTTGATGGAGGGAATCAAGAAATCTGTTCAAGCCACATTTTGTGCTTCTGCCTCATCAAGCTCACAACAGCCAATCTCGACATCCACAAACCTCCAAATCCAATCTCTTCAACAACAAGTCTCCAAACTTCAAGCCTCCAAAGACTCACTCACGCTCAGGTCACAGCTCTCACTACTTTGGTGCAAAGTCAACAAAATGACATCAGGACCCTAGTAAACTCTCACAAACATCTCCAAATGCAAAACTCTATCTCATTGGGAGCTATTATGGGTTCCTTGAATGTTCTATTACCTGCTCTACCTGAAGCTGTGAGGCCAGAAATTTCAACTCCACTACTCCTGCCTGCTACCAAGACTAAATGGGAGATAGAAGATAGAATTCAACAATCCAAGGAAGCTGAAAAATCTACATAGTCAAAGGAAGCTGGCAAATCCACATCTCACTTTGGTCAAAGCTCTACTCAAATCAAAATTTCTCAAGATGTTAGTAAAGAAAGACTCCAGAAAGCTGCAGTAGGACCTTATCAAGATAAGGAATTTAATGAGCTACTGGATGTGTTAAGAATCTCTCTTCACAACAACTACATCACTTACAAGAGTGCCTTGGCCAATAACATCAATTTTCTAAGAGTGGTGATTGTAAAGGTTGACAACTTTTTGGAGAAAAGGATAGTGGCCAATGTCAATGATTGTGGCTTGGACATGTGTCTAAAAATGTGTCTCTCAAATCTTCAAATCATGAGAGCATCTGAGCTGGATGTAATAATTGATGGAGTCAATGCAGTAATTCCATAGGACACCCAATTGCTCCATGAACTCAAGAAAGCTCAGATAGCTGCTTTTCCTGAAACCTATCTATATCCAAGTAAGGGGTGACCTACATCTGTACACAAACCAAATAGTGCAGATACTTCACAGTTCCCAAAAATTGTGTAAGGGAAAATACAAGATTGATTATGACATTGGACTCTGACTTAAAGAGAAAGAAGAACAAAATAACTGAAGATGAGGAGATGATCAGGATGATGGGAAAATACCTACGGAATTCTGAGACCATATTGCCAACTACTCAATTCAACATAACAGATGACAAGGATGATGATGAGCAAAAACCTTCTGGCTCAAATCCAAGTCAATATTTTAAAGCAACTGGCAGTAAAGTAGAAGAAAAGAAAAGAGATTAAAAGAAAAGGGGAGAAGATAGTAGAAGGAGGAGAAAGGGTGGAGAAGAAGGTGTCAAGAAAAATGTCCTGCAAATCCAAATCTCACAAACTCAAACCACCAAGCCTAGCCAAACCTACCTCAAAATCCAAAATACTTGTATAAACAAACTGCAAATACCCTAATCAAGAAACCAATCAAGTCAAGCCATGTCACATTAAAGAAAATCACAAATCTACCTTCATTCAAGCCTCCAACCATAACCCACTTCAAGTATGTTGGAAGAAAACCAAAGAAAATGCAAGATGGTCCTGGGGTCATCTAGAACTGCTTCAATCATACTGACTTTATGCCTCTGAATATGTGCATCACAAATGATGACCTTTTCCAATAACAAGCTGAAGAAATTGTTAAAGTTTGGGTTGTATCACTAGCAGAAGTCAGAATCTACTACCAAGATGAAACCTTCATTTTGTTTAGCAGTACAGTAATGGAAATGTTTTTAACCACAGAATTGAAGAGGGCAATTAGCTTGATGAAGGATAAGGATTCAAGTACAAGTGCTACTGATAATAATGATCCACATAAAAGAGCTGCATAGCCCAATATCATCATACTTACGTGCATTATTAACCACTCGGATTGGAGAGCGGGTACTAATATTGCGGATTGATGTATTTCAGTTAAAAGACCCGAAGTAGCAAAGCCTTGTGTAAAAATAATACTTGACGCAGTTATTATGCTTAAATGGATTTTTTTTTAAAATATGGAACTATATGAATAACTGATATACTCCAAGAAAGAAAAATTAATGATTCATATAAATCACTTAATAGGAAATGCCCCGAACTATATATGGAAGGTTGTGTTTTCTGAAAGGTTGAGAGTAAGGGATGAAACATATGCAAGATTAAAGGCTGAAAATGAGGAAAGAGGCAGAAAATATGCTAAGGAGATAGAGATATTTGAGCGGAGGTCAAATGAACTCAAGGTAAAGGGGTTGAGTAGAATATAAATGGATGAACATTTTCTGAAGTCTAAACATACAAGTTGGCAGATTCTCAAGATTCAAAGTTGATTACTTAAATGGTTACACATTGGATGAATGACTCAAGCTAGTAGAAGCTCTAAGAGGGGCTGAAATAATAGAAGAACTCCAGGTGCTAGTAAACCTAAATGACCTTATTAGAAAGAAACAACGCTATGAGAAATTCACTTAATGGTTGTAACTATGGAACTCATGTAATCTTCAAATGTATAAAAGTTGTATTTGTCAATCTATCAATTTTTATGTAATTATTTTTAACTTAGAGTTAGTCTTGTTATCAGGCATAAATTTGTGATAAACAATCTTTTCACAAATTGGGGGAGATTGATGTGCAAGACATGCCCTGTATAATAACAAGACTAAGTCATATTGACAACCCTGAGATTTAGTTGTATGATAATCTAAATTTGTATTATGAATTATATTTCTTGAGTCTGTAAAAAGGTTAGAAGATTAGAATGGTGTATTTTTTTATAAACAGTTTCAAGCCTAAGAATAAACTCTGGATGAAGATCAAGCAAAGATCACGCCTCAGAGAAAAGAAGTAGAAGTTTGGAGTTGAATAAATCTGTTTTATGAAAAATGTTCTAAGTCAAGATATCGACAAGTCACAGAGCAAGTTATATAGAGAAATCATTCGAGAACTCCAGAATGACTTATCGGGAAGTCCAAAATGGCTTATAGAGAAGTCTCAGAAATATCGACAAGTCAAATGAAGATGTGAAGGTTGGAGATATCGACAAGTCATTTCTCCATGTAGAGAACTCAGAGATATCGACAAGTAAAATGAAGATATGAAGATTGGAGATATCGACAAGTCAATTTCTTATTAGAGATCTAAGAGATATCGACAAGTCAAAATGCATATAAAGATCTCAGAGGCATCGACAAGTCATTTCTACATGTAGAGATCTAGAGATCTCGACAAGTCAAGTACACATATAGAGAACTTAGAGATCTCGACAAGTCAACTACAGTTATAGAGAACTCAGAGATCTCGATAAGTCATTATACTTATCGAGATGTCACTTCTCTATAGAACAAACTGGAGATCTCGATATGAACCTCAAATATAGTAATGCATACAAGTTAAAAATTCAAGATTATCATTCAACAAATTATCTATTCACTTAGATTGGAAAGTCTACAAAAGTAGTTTGAAGAGTATAAGATCAAGGGTCAAGATTAACTGACAAAGGATGGTCACAGACCTACAAGATTTGTAAAGATTTATTAAGCCAAAAATAGAAAGATTTAGAGATAGTTTAGAAAAGGGTTTAGTACACATGCTCTGTAAACCTGTTTTTACTACTATAAAGTAAAACTGGTCCTTTGTTTTTAGTTGTAACAAACAAATCTAAATTTTCTTGTACTCTCACAAAAAAGAAGCTGAGTTCTTATATTTTTAAGAACACAGGTTTTGTAGCGAAGACAAACTTAATTAACATAAATTATGTAAGTTTTAAAATATTGTGTTTGTTGTGTTTGTTATTTTAATTCTGCTAACACAATATCTCTACAACCATAAACTGCTTTGTTCACCATATCCAAACAAGTATTAAAAAATAAAAAGGCTAAAAATCAAGAAAACACATTCATCCCTCGTTGGGTTGTACTCAATATCTAACATGTGAATTTTAATCATGAATTGGAAAGTTGTTTGGGATTTCTATCTTGCCGCGTTTGTAATAATATTTTATAATTTTTCGGTTCTATTAATGATTTTGAAAAAAATACTTTACACTTACTTGTCAGTTGTCATAGTACTTTTGAATATATTTTTTTAGATTTGTATTTCAGTTTTGGATTGTAATAGTTTTATTATTATTATTATTATTATTATTATTATTATTATCATATTTTTATAGTTTTTATGTTTTATAGGATTCATGTGCTCTAAATTTTTTAAAAGTCCGTAATTTTTTCATTTTACAAAATGAAAAAAATATACATAATATTTATACCTAAATA
>NC_133656.1:51252451-51331755 GCF_009905375.1 Apium graveolens
CACATAACCAAACATCAATGTCATTTATAAAGTACCATAACCGATTCAAACGAGGCTGTCTCAACATAATATTACAACCATTCATAATTTAGGTAAAAGAGAAAACGGCAAAAGTAATCTAGCTATTTGTACAAAGTTCGAACTACAAAATTAAATATAAAGCAATCTGATGCGAACCCATCAAGTAGACCACCAACAAATTCAGGAACACGCCGACAAGTTCCTAGAGAGATCTCCATCAAATTCTAAAAATTAACAATTTTTTGCAAAAAATCTGGATAGCTCGGATGATTCGGTCTCCAAATCTGTTTTATATATACTTGTGACAGATTCTTCCATTTTTTTAGTGCCACAATGCCATTCCACCTGCAAGGTCAAGACATATGTACTAAGTTAATAGAAGTATTAAAATTGAATTTATATACAAAAAGATATCATATGTTATCTGATGGCATTAATTTTTTAAGTATTAGATTAAGTGAACTAAATAAAATTAAGTGAACTGTGTTCCAAGGATGAGAGCATGGCATTCGATATTTCTCATATTTAACTAACCCCAGCCAAAAGAAAATAAAAACAAAAGCTTGTCAATATATATCAAGTTGGAACATAAACATTTTTATAAAAATTTAACCATGCGAAATTGTATTATAGGGGAGAGTTGGTACACAAAATAACTTTTGGATATTAAGTAACAGAAACATGCATACAAATTTTAGAATGCAGATTCTAACAGAAACGCGGTAACAAAAATATATAAAATTGGCTCTCCACTTTCTGAGAATTCAAGAAACATATTGCTCAAGATCAAACTGAACATGCTGCTGGAACGATTTGTAAAAAAATTAAAAAAAATGTCACACGATGTAATAGTTTTGCTCACATCTCAACAAAAATTGGTGCTCAATTTAGTTTATTTTGGTTCACACCTCATCTACATCCACTGTGTACTTTCCAGAATTGTTGGAATGTTATTTACTAATATACTGAAGGAAGGACCTGTACATGATTCTAATCATTGAAAATTGGAAACTATTAATGGATTTTTTCATGTGCTAAACACATTGGACATAACATAGATATATTTTTTCATATCCTTCAAGGAACATCAAGAAATCATCCAGTCAAATCCATGTGAAGATAAAGTTTCCCCTGTACTTCTCAGGTGAAAAAATGTACTGAGATTAGATGGTAACGAGGTCAAATGGTACTTCTTAAATTACAATTTCAGTGGAAAAGATGAGCGGACATCAAGACATAATAACAGAATCTAACAAGGGTAAGTCATTAGTTACTGGGACACAGAAAGATGACTATGAAAGCGGGGTCATAAAGAGTGTGCAGAAAAGTAGCAATACCATGGATTTAGCAGGACGTGAATGCATAGAGAAGGCCGGCAAGATTCCTACTTCATCAGCAAAAATGTATTATAAATCCTCCCTCCCCAATAGAGTTGTCTTAGTTAGCCTAAACCTAAATGCAAACAAGCTTAAAGCTCGCGCTCAGCCTTCTGAAGTCAAGGTAGCCATCCGACACCTTATCTTATTTACAAATACCCCTAAAAAAATTATTTAGTGAATAAATAACAGCATTACATGATTTTACAGGGTTTTATTTGCAGCCAACTGCTTTCTCAGTTAATAATGAAATAGGATATTCTCTTAGATTTTTTTCTTAACAGCTGGAGGTAGTCTCTGTTATATAAGATCAAAACATATTCAAGTTATTACATTTGATTAATACGTAGCAGTGTACTGATTATTTAAATGAGCAAGAAAACTAGCTTTACTTTTCAATCTCTAACTGTCGCAAAACTATCATCCCTATTTATCCCTGCTGACACCGGATAGACAATTAAATATGCTTTTAAATTAAAAGAACTTTCAAAATAAACATGGAAAGAATTTATAGAAGCAATAGATCTAGTAATAGTACCTCGTATCTTTGTATCCATTACGATCAGGGATTAAAAATGGTGAAGTAACAACCTACAAGTTGGTGTCTGGCTATTTTAAAAAAAAGCAGCAGCCCAGAAAAAGGACCATAGAATTATTGTGATTTGCTAAGTCGATCTCTGTCACAAGAATAAATTAGAAAATGAAAAACTTTTATAGCAAGATAGGTTTATAAAGCTAACCAAACTAACCACAATTAACATAATCAACATGTTTAACATGCCAACAAAACTCATCCAAGAATCGAAGTAGCTGAGGCTTGGAATCAAACCCAATAATCAAAGCCAAAGGATAAATAAAAATGGGCAAACTCTAAATAAGTGAGGGGCAGTAAAAAACAACCACCCAATATATACAAAGTGAGACTTAGATGATTAAATATACTAAAAGTACTAAAATAAAAACCATAAGAACCTTAATTATAAACTAAAAATAGTAATTTTAGAAAAAGAAAGAAGATTTGAACATATATAAACATACTAATTAACAGAGAAAAAACATATATCTACAATCGATTTGGGGGAAAGGATTTAGGGTCGTATGTTTTACCTTTTTGCAGCTTGCTTTTTCTTCTTTGAATCATCTTACTCTCTCTCATTCTCATCTTGCGTCGTGTGCCTGTGAGCCTATCTGTGTGGTAGTGTCTGGCGGGCCTGGACTGCTTTTTCTTCTTATCTTTTTTTTTTATTTTTTGATGGCCCGACAAAACTTTTCAACTCAAATAATTTAGAACCCGCCACGATTTTGGGTCCAAAATTCGGATATACTGCAAGGCCTTACAAAATTTATTGCAATAAAATGTTTATTTTTAACTTCCTCCGAATTTTGCACTTCATTTGCAACGATTTTAAATGTCCTTGCGATACATGTAATGTATTCTCTTTTTTGCAACAATTTTTGACAAAATTTTAGAAATGTGGTTTCCATAGTCAATCTATGGTGTAGTGTCTTACATGTGTATTGTAAATTTGTGCACAGTATTGCTACCCTGATTTAGAACACTTAGAACAATGATGATGTCAACAAATTGTATATGAATCTTTTCTAGTTGCTAATTAATATTGGAAGTTGTTGCCTGTTCAGTATATTATGTTATTTTTGTGCTATTAATTTTTGTCAAAAACAAATTAATAATATATGCTTAAATTAATTGATCATATTTATTTTATTATTTTATATTTAAGAAGGTTTTAAAACTGAACTGTACCATCGGTTGTGATATTTTTAATTTTAAAATTCGAGGATATGCAATTTCAGTTTTAGTTTTAAGCAAAAATCGAACCGATTTGTTCAGTCTTCTCCCCTAATCAACAAATAAATTTTCAAAACATTTTGAGTTCTTTTTGAATAATAAACAGAAAATAACACTTATAAAAATTGAAATATTTAAATAATACAATATTTAAAAATTTCAGGTGGTTTGTTTTACTCACTAGAGAATCGTATAGAAGAAATAATTCGTGATGTTTACAAAGTTAACATATACCTACAATTTTTCAGTATTTTGCTTTAACAAGATAGAATTACAAATTCTAGTAAATACAATTCTGTTTTTCGATCTTATAAAACACTTTAACTCTTGATTTTATACCAAGTTTTAATCTTTACAAGAATACTAATAATTTGATTTACTAGTTTTAGTAAGATTACTTATTCATGTAAATTTTTACGATAGTTTCCTTATTTGGAAATGTTTATCATGTAATTGATTATTTTAGTTAAGCATTGAAATTGCTTGTATGAAAAAAAGTATGCCTTTTCTTCTTCGAGGTTCACCAAGTTAAAGTATTTGTCTTGGCTTCCAAGTTCAACTGATTTTCCTTAACCAATATGCTTTGTTAGGATTGTCTTTTGTACACCATTAAATTAAATCACTGTCAAAGAATAATTGTTGTTAATCTTTGTTCTTTGATTTGGTTTCTACAATATATGTTGAGTTAATCACACTTCATCCATTGATAGCTTTATTCTTCATTCGTTGATAGCTTAGAACTCCATCCGTTGATCATCACTTCACTTATTTAAAACTACATGTAATATCCTATTTACAATTACTCATCATATTCTACATATCTTTTGATAGTCAACATGACCTATCCATTGATCAACTTTACTATAAACTGCTATAAAAAATCAAGTGAATTCATTACAAACAACTCATCCATTGATAAGCTCCTTAATGAACGGTTACTTTACATGAATGCTATCTGTTGAATAATTACATAAATTAACTTATATGAAATATGTTAATTATTAAGTTATAATCAAGAACAACATAATTCCTAGCATTAAGAGACATATGGGTTGTCCTAGAGCGGGCTCAAGAAGGAAGAATGTGGGCTTCTAGTATAAGTAGAGGATGAGTAAATTACATAGAATGGAGATAGATTTAGCTGATGTTGAGTCTTATGATGAAGGGAGAATTTATTAGTATTTACCCGATATCATTTGTGGGAATTGAAATTGTGGATTAATAAGCAGTCAGTTAATTTTATTAAAACGAGACCTTTCAAGAGTGTGTCAAAAAAATAAAATTGTTCGGGATTGACCAAAAACAACAACATTATACTACTAGTGGAGTTAAGAATTGCAATTTTTTAAAAATAGGTTATATGAAGAAGTTCGATTCGAAATGAAACACGGAGGATGATATATGGGGAATTTCTTTGGGTGAATGTGGTACCATTGAAAACATGAGTAAATATATGTAAGGTTTCATATGTTATATTACATAAATATATCTATTCTTAAAATACCTTAATTTCATACAATAATTATTTAAAACAATTTATCTTATGATGTTATTTATACTTACATAAGTAAAATAATATAAATTACATTTTTTTAACTCAAACACAAATAAATAATTTGTATAAATGTAACAAAATGTTGATATAGTATGGAAATAATTAGTAAAGTTACAAAAACTTGATATATTTAATGAAGAACTTTATTTAGTTATTTATAAACAAAATAACATTCAAGCATAATTAATGGAAATTAATTAGATTTTTAAAATCAAATCGATAAAATATTTTTTAGGATTGTCCGTCGATTAATTAGCGATTTCTTGATAAATTGGAAACTTCTAGAATAATCGAGAAAGGGAGAAAATTTGTCTATATACATTGGATCGTCTCAATACAAAATGAAATGGATGGTTTACTTTACGAGTCATCTTTCCTACTTTAATTCACTCCTTCACAAACCTTTTTAAATCATCTTATTTTTTCGTGTTCATCACCACTCACATATCTATAATTCAAGAACTCGATTCCCTTTGTTCCTCAGTATGAGCATTTATAGTGCATACCCTATCAACATTGTAATTTATTTTCTTCCTCGGTACGAGCATTTGTAGCGTATCCTTCTATTAACATTTCAAGCCGCGTTTCAGAACAACAGATTGGACTTGAAAATGGGATTTGTTCCTGATTAAATCGTAAATATTTTATTTAAAATTATATTCTAAAATTAAATTCATTCCTTTCTAATATTATTTTAGTTTGGCTCATAGCTATAAATTTATTCTCTATAGTTTTCAATTTGTGAAGCAAAAATCTTTAAATTTAGATTAGATTGTGATAACTTTATTTAGATACATATATTTTACATTTCGGCCCCATCATTCCTATAAGTTTTTCAAAAGTCTAAAAATAATATTTATTCTAGATTTTATAAAACATAGTGGGGGAGAAAAGGGAATATGTGGAAGAGAGGAATTGTGGTACACGGTGGTGAGAAAGGGGATGTTTTTTTTTGATAAACTAATATTGAATGTTCTGGTATGCAAGGGGATATTCCATTCTAGAATCTTCAATATAAGTTTATAAAAAAACTTCTCCTTCCTCACCACTGTGTGCCACGATCCCTCTCTTCCCCACATCTCTATTTTCTCCTCCTCTCTCTTATATAAGATTTTGAATAAATGTTATTTTTTGAGTTTTGAATATATTAGGTATGGTAAAACAACCACCTTTGTCTTCTCTAATTTCAAGTTAATGTCAGGACATGGAGGAACCGTAAGCCATGACCTATATTTTTTTTTGAAAATGGAAATATTTTTATTCATAAAAACAAAAATATAATTTTGAGGGACATAAATTCCTTTATTCATGAAAGTATATCATTTACCAAAAGAGTAAGCAAGTACTCCCAGAAAATTAGATAATATCACCTTTATTGTATGGAAATATAACCCTAAAAAAGGTCTCGTTAAACCTTACAAGAGTGAAACTTTATCGAAAAAACTCAAAGGGAAAAAGTGCCTTCTAAAATACATATTATATAAAAAAACCTAAAAATAAAACTAGTGTCTTTTGATAGTTATAGAAAATCTTTCAAGTCATCAAAATTTGCAGTTAAATTGGGTTGTTGTCCTTGAATAAATAATTATGCTTTAAAGTATAATAAAAGAATATTCGTTAAATCTCTTCCTAGCATCCTGAAAATTAGAGACAAATATAATAAGAAGAATATTTTAAAAATAATTATAAAAAAATATACGATTATTCTTTATATAGATAATCTCACTAAAAGACACAAATAAACCAACATATGGCACACAATTCCTTTCAAAATTTCAAAAAATATGTCATCAAATTGGCCACCCATAAATGGTACAATAATATCCAACAATTAAGGCAATAATTAAAATTATCCGGTCAAAATATTCCTAAATTTTGTGTAACGCCCGAGAAATTCTAGGAATAAAATATTGTTAATATATCCTATTATGTTGGACAAGGGATCGTTTAACCCTTAGTTACTTTGTGTTTCTATTGAAATTGATTAATAAATAACGATGCCTTCGATTTTTATTTAATTGTTCGAGAATTCAATTTTTTAGTAAGTTTTATTATTGGTTTTTTAGCAACTCGATTAAATATCAAACCCTTAATACTAAATTGATAAATGACTCCTGCTATTAATAAATTAAATTAGAATGCTAATTTTTCCATGAAACCTTTGTGTAAAAAAGAGTGTTTCTTTTTATTTGCAAATACTCAATTTTTATTACCTTGGATATTCCCTCGACTAATAATTTATTTCTTTAAATTTGGAGTTGTTTTCTATAATTTCTTTTAGAAAATAATAAAGGAGGAATTATTTTGACATACATATATGCAAATCTTGTCAATATTTTATTTTTATTTTTATTTTTATTCCTTTATTTTCGAATTATTTGAATTATTATAAAAAATACAATGAAATATATTCTAATTTTCTAAAGTTATAAATAAAGTAATTTAGCATATAATATTTCTTAAATATTTGGGACTCAAAAGATTTTTTAAGGAGTGTTTAGTAATTTCTCAATTTATAATTTCCAGTTCTATTAAATGAATAACTAGGAAGTTAGTTTCTAAAAAAAATATTTTAGTGAACTCTAGAATCTAGTAGGGGATTCTAGAGAGTACTAATCCCATATGGTTAGTAGTTAACTAATGATTAACCATGATTAAATTTGTGTATAAATATGAGGCTTTGCATCGAATCTACTACTTCTAAGAAAAATCCCTAAATTAGTGTCTTTCTAATTATTAAGTAGAGTGTAAGTTTGGGTAAAAGAAGAGTAATTGAGTGGAGATCTAGCTAATTGATTTGGGAGAAGAGGTGATTTCTAAAAGTTCTTGATCAACCACTCTTTATACTAAGGTAATTCTATAACCCTTTTATTATTTTTATTTTCTTATTATTTTGTTTATTTTGGGTGTTTATTTTTGTAAATATATGGTATGATTAATTGAGTTTGTATTAGTGTTCGTAATCATTGCTACGTGTATTAAATTCTATTGAAAGAATTAGGAATCCATGAGGATATGATTATCTTGGTTATTTTTTGTTTTTTCTAAGTAATTGATTTTAGTAATTTTCTTAATCTATTTATTGATAATTAGTAATTGATTTATGAAATTAGTGGTATTTGGGTTTGGATGGTTGGCCCAATAAAGGGTCCAACCCAATTCATATATATGTACATAATTAGATTAACAAAATAGAAGTTAGTAAATTGATTTTGTGGGTTTGGTTGAATTGTGTAGAAGTATGAAGATTGTAATTTGTTTGTTGTTGTTTGTATTGGAATTTTGGAATGAACATATGGGTGTTGAGTTTGGATTATGTGGGGGAGGGAGCGGAACCACCACCAGAGGTGGTGGTGGTGGTCGACAAAAGCTGAGAGAGAATGAGAGGAGAAGAGAGAAAGAGGAAAGAAGAGAAAGGAGAGAAAGAGATGAAGAGAAAAGAGAAAATATAAGAGAGAGAGAGGTGGAGGTAGAAAGAGAGAGAGATGAGGAAGGATGGAAAGAGAGAAAGAGAGGAGGAAGGATGGAAAGAGAGTGAGAGGGAGAGAGAGGGAGAAAAACGGAGAGAGAGAGAGAGGGAGAGAGAGACCCACCGGAGTTTGGCTAGAAAACCAACTTTGGGACGGTAATTGCAAAGTGATTTGGGTAGAAATATAGATCCGGAGAAGAGGAATACAATGAGACTGAAAAATGTGATTTTTGAACTCACCAGAAAACACCACCGGCTGGCCACCGGGTGACAGCCACCGCCGATGCCGCCATGACAGTGCTGATGTGAGGAGGAAGAAGGGGGTATTTTGGTAAATCCTTAGTTGTTTAATGTTTTATAATAAGAATAAAAGGGGATTAAATAGAATTATTGGTGTTTAGTAAAATTAAAGGAATAAGTGGAGAAATATTAATTAGTTAATTGATTTAATAATTATGCATCATATAAAAGAGAGTGGTTGTAATTATGGGTGTTATTTTTATGTTTAAAGATTAAATAAATTCATTCCTTTAATAAATGGGAGAGAATAAAAGGATATGTAACCACTAATTCTTTTGGAATAAATAGAAGAGGAGATAATAACTTTGAGTTGTTAATAATACGATTATACTTAAAAAGAGCGTAAACACTAGTTTTATGTCAGTGTTGGAATGAATCATTAAAGAGTAAATAACTCGTATTAAGTGACAACCCGTTAAAAAGAAATATATTTATTGAGTAATCATTGTTATTGTCACTTAATAGATGAGTAGCTATTTTTAAAATATAAAAGTAGATTGTACGTCGGAGGAATATTATTTTTACCCACTTTGCGCATATTTAAAATAGCGTTACACTAAATTTAAGCTTTTAATGAGTGAATATTATTGATAATTTGTTATATTTTCTCAAGAGAAAATTTATTTTATTCGGTAATTAAATACCTCATAACAACCACCAGGTTATATTCTATTTTTGAATAACTCCTCAAAATAAATATTAGAAGCTATGAGTTACGAGAGTCGTTATTTTTCGAATATTGTTTCTAAATTGATTTGGGTGCAATTTATTATTTTAGAACAATATATACAGTGAGATTATTTTTTACCGGGAAGGAAGTATTGTTGCTTGAATGTGAATTGTCGAATACGAGGCAAGTTTTCTCTGCTCTATTCTTATTTATGACTTATATATTTTATTCATTAATGATGAATATTATGGAGTTAAACTTCGAAGACCTCATTCACGATTATTTCCTTTCGCCGATAATTCTAAATCTTAATTCCATTGACGGATTCCTTACTTAGATTCCCGACTGTTTCTATCATTCAGAATAATTATCTCTTCCATATCAGACAAGCTTAAATTCTTATAATCGTCTAAATCATTCTTGAATCTGTATCGATTGTCAGTCAGATTGATTAATTAATTTTCTTAAATCTGAATTATCTTTTATCAATTTATTGAACCCTTCCCAAAACTCACAACTTGCAAATCAATTATTATTTGTTTTCTTTGTTCGCATACTAACTTCTTCGTAACTATTCACTTGATGAAGACATTCGAGAACTTCGTTTGACATGGTTATTCTCATTAATCGAGATAACCCCTATACTGTACAGACGTCGATATTTCATTCATATCGATGTGACAATGATATTACAAGCGTGAAAACTGGTTTATTATTCGAACTAGATTAAGTGATGAAATTCTGAACAATATGATGTGAAGTGATGTCAAAATTGAATCGTGATGTGTACATCTATAATGGTCAACATGGAATTTAATAACCACGATATCTATAATGTGACAAGTTCGATGTATGGACAAGTTATTCGGCTCGAGTGTAGCCTAGGGTTAAGACGTTAACCCTTCTTTTATTCTAGCAAGTGTGTTTTGGGCGTTCTTATGATGAGCCGTGATCGGGTGAGCGTAAAATTCGCAGGAGGACAATACTCTGTGATAGTTGATCGCATCATTGATGTACTGAGGATGGAAAATGACCAGTTAATCTTGATTCGATGGCACTGTTCCAGATAAGAGCTTATTTGATAATATCGTGATGTGTTGTTATCTCTTCTTGCTTTAAAATATTATTGCTCTTGGCACCTATTGTTACCATCAACTTAATTTTGTTAAGTCATTTCTACTTGTTGAGCACTCGGTTGCTCACTCTTGCTATACTTGTATTAATCCAAAATAGTGAAGAATGAAGTGGACATAGCATCTGATTATCCAAGGCAGAGGAAAGAAAGGAACATGTTCGTAGCGACAACCTCTAGGGGATTGCTGCTATATAATTCTGTATTATGTAATAATATTAAGTTGCTAGCCAGACTTGTAGTAGGTTTCCTATGGCTTATGTTATAATCAGATTGTGAAGGAGACTCGATCCTAGAACTGTGGAATGATGGTCACTATAAATGACATATTTGGCTATGTTTGTAATAATAATACATGTGTGCGAAGCTTGATATCGTGGCGACCCGAATCTACGAAAGGGTGGATTTGGGGGCGTCATATTTTGGACCAATAATCGTATTCTAACAGCAAGATCCCTCTAAATCCTAAAAATGTAGTCTCTATCGAGCTATCTCACATTCAGATTACATGTCAAAAAAATAAAATTCAGACTTTAATGAAATAGAGGAGTAAATTAAGGAATTAACATTTCCTTAAGAAAGGAACTACACCAATTATCATTTTAAAAAGTCAATATCTAATAAAAACAATTTGACTAAATTTTAGGTAGATCATGATTAATACTAAATTATATGTTAATCACTTTCATATCATAAAACTGAAAACATGCATACAACACTGACTTAATTTAGGTGAAAATAAGCATTAACAACAGAAAAATACAAATAAGGAGATACTAGAAACTAAAATTTGTACTTGATTGTTACTTAAATTCCAAAATATATGCCATTAATTACCAACACTCGTAAATGGTACATATCAATTTAATATTATCTATCATCGTATATAACCTAAATTATTGCGTATAATTAATTAAAATATAAATTATGGCCTTAAAATCCTTAAATATCTTAAATAAATTTTAAAACTATACAATTTTTTCGAATTCTAAATAATCATATATGGCTTAAGAACGCTATTATACCAAATTTAACACCACTTACACCAACATATGTCTAACATTTTTATATAGATCCATTATATTTACATGTATTATAAAGATAATAATTAAGATATAATTATAAGCTTCAACAGAATATCCTAAACGAACCCAATCTTGAGTATAACAATCATATTTTCATCTAAACGAATATAAGAAAATGTAGGGTTAAGCAAAATCGAACCGAAAAAAATTGAAAATTGAACTGTGCTAATTCGGTTCGATCATAATTATTCAGAAATTTTAGACCAAATAAACCAGAATAAACATCAGTTAGGTTCAATTCTTTAAAAAAATCATTTTGTTCCGGACCAAATATGTAACAACTGGGATTTTCGTGATGTATTTATATGAATAAAATACAGCTTTGAGTTATAATTGTTGATTTATGTATATAAAATAAAAGGTTATGTGATTATGTGGTTTATGTGTAATTTTGTAAAATAGTAAAAGGGAACGTAAAATAACTCGCTCCAGTTTGATGTGTGGGTAAAGGGTATAAGATACGTGGATTGTCGGGACGTCAGGTTGAACGGAACCCGTAATATAAAAAGGGGATTAAATAAAGAGGGAATAATGTGTTTAAGTGTACCAATGTGAAATATGTTTGATTTTACCGTGTGAATATATGTTATCTTGAAGTTATGAATATGAACTTGTGATTCATGAGTTTCTAAATGTTTTCAACGGATTTATTTGTTAATAATTAGGATTATTTGATCCTTATATAATTTCTTTAAAATCATTGAAATATGATCAAGGTGTGAAATTTGTTTTAGTCTCTCTAAAATAGTCCAAGAGACTTTCTAAAAATAATAGTTGGATTTATTTTGGTGTTTCAATATTTTAAAATGATTTTTAAAGGATTATTGCTGTTATTAGAGGTTTAATTATAAAATCAATATAAAATGATCCGGTTACCCAAAAATAAATTTAAAAATATGGGTGAGGAGATAATTTTATATTTTATCTTATAAAAATAAAATTTTATTTATTTGCATTTTGTGTGGAAATAAATAAGTACATTTATTATGTTATTCGCATTAATAAAAGTAGTAAAAGAAAAGGTGGAATTGCTAAATTACTAAATTACCCTTAAAATTGTATCTATATACTCCCTTCTCTCCTCCTCTCTTGTTTCTCTCTTTTATCTCTCGGATTCTCTCATCTCTCTCTCTTTGGCACACTCTCTCTCCTCTCTTCCTCGCTCATCTCTCACCCTTTCTCTAATCTAAAGCCATAGTTGTGCTTGGTTTTTCTTCCTCTACAACTTAATATACATGCATGTGTGTATCTTGAATGATTCTCGAAACCCTCTTTCGGGTTCTGTAAATCGTTAAACACGCGCTAAAATTTACGCAAGTATACGCGCTCGCAAGTAGTATAGAATATCTTCTAGTTTGTTCCCACACAGAATCAGTTTTATAACTTCAGTCAATGTATCTATGTAACAATGGTGTGGGTATTATCCAATGCCAAGACGATTAATAAATTGAGGTTGTTTTTAACTAAACTTAAGCTAACAATTATAACTAAGAGAATAAGAATGGTTGAATTAATATATATGATAAACATGAGATTCTAACTTCATTAAGTACTTCATTCAATAGCCTTTTCGTTCTTAACCTTAGCATGTAATGGTGATGACACTAATTAGATAACACGAAACTAATAAACGCCAACTTTCGTTGCACGAATACCATACTACCAGACATCCACAAAAGAGATAGAAGCTCAATAGACACTAATTATATTGAGACCCTACATGTCTATAGAATTTGACAACATAACGGTTTAATGCACAAGTTATCTATCATGATTACATAGGGCAAGTAAGATGACACATGAACCTACGAATTACCTACGAATCATGCATACAATAACACATGAACCTATGCTAGCATGGCAAGTTTTAAATCCTTAAATCCACTTTCGCTTCATTAAGAATTAACAAACTATCTTATAAGTTCGCGATGCTCATAAGACGAATAATCACAACCAATACTAGGTTATCATACAATCACCACACACTGAGGCATCGAAACAAATTAACCAAAGAAATCCATAAATAAATCGGTTAGGACCACATGATAACGATTAGCCCATAATCGGACTCATCATCAACGTGGGTTCCGATGAAAGCATGGTACAATAAATGTAGTCTTTATACTTAAATAAAAAAAGTACGAAACAAGAGTATAGGTTCAAGAATAAGAAAACTAGCATCCAACGTTACAACTTAAACAAAGAATCATAAGTTAAAACTAGATCTTCTTTGCCTTGGTATAATTGTGCTAAACGGTCTTCTTACGCTCTCTCCTTGTGCACTGGTACGTCTACTTATAAAAAATGAGCTTCTTTGTGTATATATAGCAGCCCCATACAAAGTAGAAGTCTTCTGGATCAAAATTAGAATAGAAACAAAATTTCTTTTCTTGACCTGGCGCGGGCGCGCGCTTCAAAAGCGCGGGCGCGCTGAACTTCTGATCTTTGGGCGCGGGCACGCGCTATTACAGCGCGGGCGCGCTAACTCCCTGGATAAACTTCTGACTTCTTCTCTTCCTTGCCGATTTGAGTTGGTTTTCCAAGAGCTTTTATTCCAACACCATCCTAACACCCAGTTAGCACTAAAACTATGCTAATTCACCTGATTACCTGGATAATGCCTGAAAATGCAAAAATACTAGAAAACACATTAAAACACCAAAAACTTGAGTACAAAAACACCAATTCAAAGCTTTACGGAGCGTAATAAAGTGTCATAAATGCCACTCAACATACCCCCAAACTTGAATTGATGCTTGTCCTCAAGCATAAACAGACTCAAAGAACAAGAAATAAAAATACATGAATGCAACGATCCCCATAGAATAACTAAACCAATCAACAAGCAACATCTCAACAAATACAGTTATTCGCATAAAGATCAATCAAACCATACAAATGAACTCACAAACCAGAGACGTGCGTGTGTGCAACTGCTTACAGATATACTATTGTAACTAGATCAATAATCATGACTCTCTACTCATCAAAGCAATCGCAAGTTTATTAATAAAATAAAAGCTAGACTCAAAATAACTTATAACACTTCAATTCTTATATCGGAGTTTTACATGGATTCACACTCTTATTCGCAACAAAACAACATAAATATGCTTATTTGACCGTATGATGAGTGAGGTCCACAAAAGACTTATACAATAGTATCCATGTAACGAGCGTTAGGTTAGCGGATCCCAGACTATAAAAGCCTTAGGTCACTAGGTACAAAGTCCCCTAAGAACTTAATAACTCGAGTACTAAAGAGCCCACTCGTGATCAATTATAAATACCACTTAAATATTTTTTCTTTTCTTATTTCACAAATTTTTAAACGAGTGCGTTTCGCTCCATCTCACTCAACCCTAGACTACTCATATAAATATGAGCCGGCTACTAGCCATTTGACACCTAGCCACAACTACTAGCAATGAAATCCAATTTTCTCCAAAGTTTTTTAAAATACCCATGTTAATTTATTATTAAGAGAATATCCTAAATTATAAATATAAACAAGCGATTAAACCTCGACAAACAAATAAACCATGACCATGATCTATCACTCAAGCAACCTATAAGACTTAGTGAAATACTATTGACTCTAGCATGCAAATCAATTAGATAAGACTTAACATAAATACGACATCACTACACTAGCATCAATATCACAAGTCAATTGGAAAAATCATCTATGGGATCATGTAATAATGCAAATGCATGAAACTATATGAACAAACTATCATAAAAACTACCAAAAATAAAAAAACTACTACATGGAAAATATGCAACTATATGCACTAAACTATCATGAATATGCAAACTATATGCGACTCACACAAAACATATTCCTTCAACTACTACCCCCAAACTTAAAATATTCACTAGTCCTCAGTGAAGGTAATAGTAAGGAATCAGGCATACCTACTCCGAATCAGGATCATCACCCTCAAGGGGTGGTGTGGCAGGTGTGTCTGGAAGTGGATACACGGAATCCTCACCAAATACTGGCCACTAGATGTCAAGACCTATGGCTCTGAATGCAGTCCCTAGTGCTTGGGTGAGATCATGTGCAAACCGACTATGGATGTCATGCATCACATCCATCCTCCTCGCTAGACGCCTATACTGCGTCGAACTCAAACCAGTTCTAACATCTGCTCCTGCTTCTTCCTGCTCCTTCTTCTGTGATGGATCAGCTTCTGCACCCAACTCAGCTCTCCAAGCCGCCTTGCTAGCCTACTACATACCACCAACATATGACTGAGGAGCTGGATGCCCTCTTGGCAGATGATCATAAGAATAACCAATCCTCTTGGGATCGGGCTTGCCACCATACCACTTAGTCATGCTCAACAGCATAGAACTGTCGATAGGAGTACTGGTAAGCTGCAGCTACTCATGTGCGGGCCAATGAACACCAACTGTCATGCACCACTTTTCACAATGGGCGCATAGGGTATCGAACCCGTAGTACCTCCTCTCAAGAACCTCAAAATACCCTGGTAAATAACCATCCCCAAATCCACATAGTCACCCTGAAGAATACCCCACAATAGACGAGCACGCTCCACCGTAATCTCGTGCATATGAGAAGATGGCATGATGTTAGCACAGATAAAATAGTTCCATGCACGTGCAAACCTGTTCATGCACGACGCAGGGAATGTGGAGTAATCAGTTGTGCCCCTCTTGAACTTCCAATGAGTCTCAGGCACATATAAAGTTGCAACAATCAAATCCAGATTGAAGTCCTCTAGAGTCTTATCATTTTAGGTGTCCTGACCTGGCTTCCTCGCGGGCTGCTCAATCACCCTCCTTATCGCATCAACACTATACTCCACCGGCATCCCCCTAACCACAGTGAAACCATTCTTCATCGTATTAGCATAGGACTCTCGAATAATACTCTTGGGCATAACATCGGGTGCCTCTCACAAAGGAACCCAGCCTATCTCCAAGATGATCTCCAACAACTTACCATCTTTCCCTGATGGCAGAAAACCTCGCTCCTTTGTTATAGTATTCGAGAGAAGCCTCGTATACTGTACTTCAGACTCGGGAGTTGAAAACCTTGGCCTCACACCACCTGCACTCGAAGAATCTGTGGTGCTGCTGCTTACTTGAGTTCTTTATCTCTTAGGTGCGAATAAGAGAGAATAAAAGATAAGTGTTTGAGAGAGAATTGTGTTTGAGAATTCGTGATGTGGTGGAGAAGTTTGTGTATAAGTGTATGTATATATAGGTGGTGAGAAGAGAATTAGATATGGAATAAAAGTGGGAATTGATTATGGGAATCGTGGGAATAATGGGTTTGATTTGGAGAGGGAAATTTGAGATGTGGAAGAGTAAAATTTGGGTAGAAATTGATTTTATAGTAAAAATCCCAATTTTCTCTTTACAAACTGCTATTTTTTTTCTGAACTGGGACCCGGCGCGGCCGTGTGCTAGACCAGCGCGGGCGCGCTCACCTTCTGCCAAATCGGCACAGCCGAGCACTAGATCAGCGCTGGCGCGCTTGGTTTCTGGAAAAAAAGTGCGGCCGCGCGCTAGATCAGTGCGAGCGTGCTCATCTTCTGAATTTGGCCCTGAATTTTTTCTTTTTCTGATTTTTTTTGTGTTTTTCTCCTTTCTTCTTGCTTCCTCTACCTACTAATGTACAACAAACTTGGGTTGCCTCCCATGAAGTGCTTGTTTTACGTCGTTAGCTCGACGTAGAATCTTGAGATCAAACAGACAATAAAACGGCACTAACCACTTCATGATTTGCCGTGTCACCATAGTAATGCTTGAACCTCTGACCATTGACCTTGAATGCTTGGCCCATATCATTCTCAAAAATTTCCACCGCTCCATGTGGAAACACAGTTTTGACAACAAACGGTCCTGACCATCTTGACTTCAACTTTCCAGGAAAATGATGGAGATGAGAGTTGAACAAAAGCACTTGTTGCCCTGACACAAATGATTTGAGCACTAGACCCCTATCGTGCCACCTCTTGACTTTCTCCTTATACATTTTGTTGTTCTCATAAGCTTGAAGTCGAAACTCGTCAAGTTCATTCAATTGAAGCATCCTCTTCTTTCCAGCGGCATCCAAGTCCAGATTGAACTTCTTCAAAGCCCAATGCGCTTTATGCTCTAGTTCTACCGGCAAATGACACCCCTTACCATAAACCAACTGAAATGGCGACATTCTTAATGGAGTCTTATATGCTGTTCTCTACGCCCAAACAGCTTCATCAAGCTTCAAAGACGAATCTTTCCTTGATGGACACATAACTTTCTCTAAAATACGATTGATCTCTCTTTTAGATACCTCGGCTTGACCATTTGTCTAAGGATGATAAGTCATAGTAATGCGATGATTCACATTATACCTTTGCATCATAGCAGTGAACTAGCGATTACAAAAATGCGACCCCTCATCACTGATTATGACTCTTGGAGTTCCAAATCTTGAGAATATATGTTTGTGAAGAAAATTAAGCACTACTTTCGCATCGTTCGTTGGAAATGCCTTAACTTTAACCCATTTCGACACATAATCAACCGCCAACAAGATATACTGATTGTTACAAGATGATACAAATGGCCCCATGAAGTCAATTCCCCAAACATCGAAGACTTCAACCTTGAGAAGCATATTAAGAGGCATCTCATCCCTCTTGGACATATTACCCACACATTAACACCAATCACATATCAAAAAGAACTGATGAGCATCTTTAAACAAGGTCGGCAGGTCGGCAAGTATGATGGTTCTAATGATGATCTTGCATGTATTTCGGGTGTCCAAAAGAAACCTGCTTGAAGAATATGAGCTGCTGTCTTTTCTCCACCGTAATGTCCTCCATAAGCCGTTGAGTGGAAATCTCACAAGATCCCCTCATTTCGCTATAAGGAATACATCTCCTGATGATTTGGTCAGCTCCTTGTCAAAAAAGAAACGGCTCATCCCACATATACCACTTCACTTCATGCAGAAACTTCTTTCTTTGAGTGTACGATAAGTCGGGAGGCATTATATTACTCACAAGGTAGTTCACAATGTCTGCAAACCACGGTTCTTCGTCTTGCCCTCCGAAAAGCTGCTCATCGGGAAAAGACTCATTTATAAATGTCTTGTCCAGTGAAGTAGCATTTGGATCTTCTAAACACGAGAAATGATCAGTGAATTGATTCTCATTCCCCTTTCTGTCCTTGATCTCTAACTCAAATTCCTGAAGCAAAAGAACCCATCTGATCAATCTAGGCTTCGAGTCCTTCTTCGAGACGAGATAACGAATTACAGCGTGATTAGTGAAAACTGTCACTTTAGTCCTAAGTAGATAAGATCAAAATTTCTCAAAACCATAAACAATAGCCAAAAGTTCTTTCTCTGTAGTAGTATAATTTAGTCGAGCATCATTTAGGGTCTTACTAGCATAGTAGACCACATGAAATATGTTGTTCTTTCTCTGCCCAAGAACTGCTCCAACTGCATAGTCACTTGCATCGCACATCATCTCAAAAGGTTCATTCCAGTCAGGTGCAGTTATGACAGGTGCCATGATTAAACTCTTTTTTAGCATCTCAAAAGCGGCAAGGCACTCGTTATCAAACTTGAAAGGGACATCTTTTTCTAGCAAACTGCACAATGGCTTCGATATCTTAGAGAAATCCTTGATAAAACGCCTATAAAATCCCGTATGATCAAGAAAACTGCAAATTCCCTTAACAAAAATAGGTGGAGGAAGATTTTCAATGACCTCCACCTTGGCTTTTTCCACCTCAAGACCCTTACTAGAAACCTTGTGCCTAAGAATAATGCCCTATCGCACCATAAAGTGACATTTTTCCCAATTGAGAACCAGATTGGTCTCAACACACCTCTTGAGAATATTTCCAAGATTCTGCAAGCTGTTGAGTGGCATTTATGACACTTTATTATGCTCTAATAAGCTTTGAATTGGTGTATTTGTACTCAAGTTATTAAGTATTTTCATGTGTTTTCTAGTGTTTTTGCATTCAAGCACTATTCAAGTAATAAGGTGAATTAGCATTATTTTGTTGCTAATTTGGTGTCCAGGTGGTGTTGGAATAAAAGCTCGTGGAAAGCCGGCTCGAAGCAGCAAGATTTAAGAAGAAATCTGTGTTTTTCCAAGAAGGACGGCGCACCCGCGCTGTGATAGGGTGCGGCCGCGCCGAGACCGAATTTCAGAATCCTGTTTCTACTATAATTCTAAAAGGGAAGGCTTATAGATTGTTGAGGGCTGCTATATAAATAATATTAGGACATTTTTAATGGATATGAAGAAAGAGACTTACCAGAGCGCAAGGAGAAGTTTGAGTTGTAATTTGGATGCTTGTTTCTTGTTTTGCTGAACCTATACTCTTGTTTGTACTTGGTTTTATTTATTCGTATAAAGACTACATTTATTATATCATGTTTTCATCGGAACCCACATTGATGATGAGTCCGATTATGGGCTAATCGTTATCATGGGGTTTTAACGGATTTACTTATGGATTTCTTTAGTTAAATTTTTTGATGCCTTAATATGTGGTGATTGTATGATATCCTAGTATTGGTTGTGCATATTCATCTTATGAGCGTCGCGAACTTATAAGATAGTGTACTAATTCTTAATGAAGCGAAAGTGAATTTAAGGATTTAGAACTTGCCATGCTAGCATAGGTTCAGGTATGTGTCATGCATGATTCGTAGGTAATTTTAACCATTTTACTTGCCCTATGTAATCAAGATAAATAACTTGTGCTTAAACCGTTATGTTGTCAAATTATATAGACATATAGGGTCTCAATATAATTGGTGCCTATTTAGCTCCTATCTCTTTTATGGATGTCTGGTAGAATGGTACTCGTGCAACAAAAGTTGGCGTTCATCAGTTTCGTGTTATTTGATTAGTGTCATCACCATTGCATGCTAAGGTTAAGAATAATAGGACTATTGATTGAAGTATTTAATGAAGTTAGAATCCCATGTTTATCATATATATTAATTCAGTTAATCTTATTCTCGTAGTTATAATTCTTAGCGTAATTCTTAGTTATAAACAATCTCAATTTGTTATCGTCTTAGCATTGGATAATAACCATATATTGTTGCTTAGGTGCATAAATTAGATAGTTAACCAATACAGTCTCTGTGGGAATGAACTAGAAAAGATTCTATACTACTTGCGAACTCGTATGCTTCTGTGTATTATTAGCGTGTGTTTAGCGACTAACAAGTTTTTGGTGCCACTGTCGGGGACTGCAGTGTTAATTTATAGTTTATGTGCTTTCTATCAGTGGTCGTTAAAGTTTATTGACTCGGACATTGTTACTTCTTTGTTCCTTGTCTGGTTTCAGGTACTCTAGCGAGGGTGTATGCATACGCGTTCGCGTACTCGTAAGAGAACACTGGATAAAGCCGAGGAAGAATTTTTGGTAATTCGTAGGGAAGTTTCTTAGGAAGAAAAGAAGTTAGAGGAAGAAGAGAAAGTTGAAGAGCCAATTGTAGTAGCTATGGATGATCAAGCAGAAAATCCGAAGGCTTTGATGGACTATTCTAAGCCTAAGATTAATGACATTTAGTCTAGCATTATCAGACCAGCCATCAAGGCTAACACTTTTGAGATTAAGTCAAGCACGATTCAGATGATACAGAACTCAGTTCAGTTTGGGGGTTCTCCTACTGAAGACTCCAACATGCACATTAGGGATTTCATCGGGATCTGTGACACTTTTAAATTCAACGATGTGACTGAGGATGCTATTAAGATACGACTCTTCCCATTCTCTCTGAGGGACAAAGCTAAGTATTGGTTACATTCTCTACCAGCAGGTTCTATCACCACTTGGGAAGATCTTGCTCAAAAGTTTTTCACTAAATTCTTCCTCATGGCGAAGAATGCAGCAATCAGGAATGCTCTTACTCAGTTTGCTCAACAAACTGGAGAATCTCTGTGTAAGGCTTGGGATCGATATAAGGAGATGTTAAGGAAGTTCCCACACCATGGCATGCCTGATTGGATGATTATAAACTATTTCTTCAATAAATTGGGTGCTACTTCTAGACCCATGTTTGATGCAGCATCAGGAGGAGCCTTGTGAGTTAAGAGCTACGATGAAGCTTATGAACTTATTGAACTGATGGTTGCTAATGAGTACCAGAATCCTTCCCAGAGACTGGCTCAGGGAAAAGTAGCAAGAATTATGTAGTTGAACGCAGCAACTGCTATCGCTGCCCAACTTAAGGCTTTGACAATGAAGGTGGACACTTTGGCTAATTATGGAGTTAATCAAATCACCAGTGTCTGTGATCTTTGTGCTGGTGCCCATGAGACTGATCAGTGTACAATTTCTAATAAATCAGCTCAGTTCATGAGCAACTTCTAGCGATAGCAGCAACCTGTGCCAGCCACCTATCATCCTAACAACCGCAATCATCCTAATTTCAATTGGAACAATGCTCAGAATGCGGTTCAACAGCCTTATCAGTAGTATCCAGCTAAGTAGTACAACCCCCTGGTTTTCAGCAACCACAGTATACACCAAGACAACAACTCCAACTATAACAAGCTAATGAAAAATATGAATTAGAGGAGTTGAAGCTTATGTGCGAGAATCAAGCTATTTATATCAAGACCTTGGAAAATCAGATTGGGCAAATTTCCAATGCCTTGCTAAATCGTCAACCTGGTACATTGCCTAGTGACACTAAAGTGCCAGGAAAGAAGGAAGCTAAGGAGCAGGTAAATGCAATCACTTTGAGGACTGAGAAGGTTGCGAATCCCGTACAAACTCAAGAGTTAACCGAAGAAACTGTGGCTGAGAAAGAAGCAAAGCAGCAGGATGAAGAAGTGGAACCAAGGAAGACTACTGTTGAGAACACTCCGCCTGAGGGAAATACAGGGGAGAAACAGATCTATCCTCCACCTCTTTTTCCTAAGCGGTTGCAGAAGAAAAAGCTGGACAAGCAATTTCAGAAGTTTCTGGAGGTATTCAAGAAACTTCATATCAACATACCTTTCGCTGAGGCTCTCGAGAAGATGCCTAGTTATGCAAAGTTTATGAAAGGTATTCTCTCTCGGAAAGTGAAGCTAGATGATTTAGAGATTGTCGCTCTCACGGAGGAATGCAGTGCTGTGCTGCAACAGAAGTTGCCTCCAAAGCTTAAAGATCCAGGAAGCTTTACTATTCCATGTACTATTGGAAAAGTGTCTTTTGACAGATGCTTATGTGACTTGGGAGCTAGCATCAATCTAATGCCTTTGTCAATTTTCAAGCAGTTGGATCTACCTGATCAACCGACGTATATGACTTTGTAGTTGGCCGACCGTTCTATTACATATCCGCGAGGTATTGTGGAGGATGTCTTGGTTAAGGCTAATAAACTCATCTTTCCTGCTGATTTTGTAATTCTTGATTTCGAAGAGGATAAGACGATTCCCATAATCTTGGGAAGACCTTTCTTGGCAACTGGCCGAACCTTGATCGATATGGAGAAGGGTGAGCTTACAATGCGAGTGCTAGATCAGGATGTTACCTTTAATGTGTTCAATGCTATGAAATTTCCTACTGATAATGAGGAGTGCTCAAAAGCGGAGTTGGTCGATTCTGTGGTCACATCGGAACTTGATCAATTGCTAAGGTCTGATGCCTTAGAAAAAGCCTTATTAGGGAATTCAGATAGTGAAGATGACGAATGTGAAGAATAATTGCAATATTTGAATGCTTCTCCCTGGAAGAGGAAGATTGATATGCCTTTTGAATCTCTTAGAATGGAGGAATTGAACAGAGCTCCTAAACACCTCAAGCCTTCAATTGAGGAAGCCCCCTCTCTTGAGCTTAAGCCTTTATCTGAGCATTTGAGGTATACGTTTTTAGGTGATGCATCTACTCTTTCTGTTATTATTGCATCTGACCTTTCAGGTAGTGATGAGGAAAAGCTTTTGAGGATTCTGAGAGAGTTCAAGTCGGCAATTGGATGGACTATAACAGATATCAAGGGGATCAGCCCTTCTTACTGTATGCATAAAATTCTGGTAGAGGAAGGTAGCAAGCCTACAGTCGAGCAACAAAGAAGACTTAATCCAATAATGAAGAAAGTAGTAAAGAAGGAAATTATGAAGTGGCTAGATGCAAGGATCATATATCCTATCTCTGACAGTTCATGGGTAAGCCTGGTTCAATGTGTGCCAAAGAAAGGTGGAATTACTGTGGTAGCAAATGAAAAAAAATGAGCTTATCCCTGCCAGAACAGTCACGGGGTGGAGGGTCTGCATGGACTATCGTAAGCTGAACAAAGCCACTAGGAAGGATCACTTTCCCTTGCCCTTCATTGATCAGATGCTTGACAGGTTGACCGGTCATGAGTATTACTGTCTTCTGGATGGTTATTCGGGTTACAATCAGATTTGTATCGCTCCATAAGATCAGGAGAAGACTACCTTCACTTGTCCATTTGGTACTTTTGCCTTCAGACGAGTTTTTTTTGGTCTATGTGGTATACCAGCCACATTTCAGAGATGTATGATGGCCATCTTTTCTTACATAATTGGCCAGAATGTGGAGGTGTTCATGGATGACTTCTCAGTCCTTGGCGATTCTTTTGATAATTGCTTGCAAAATCTTGGACATGTTCTCAAGAGGTGTGTTGAGACCAATCTGGTTCTCAACTGGGAGAAATGTCATTTTATGGTGCGTCAAGGCATTATTCTCGGGCATAAGGTTTCTAATAAAGGCCTAGAGGTGGACAAAGCCAAGGTGAGGGTCATTGAGAATCTTCCTCCACCAATTTATGTTAAGAGAATTCACAGTTTTCTTGGTCATGCGGGTTTCTACAGGCGTTTCATCAAAGATTTCTCGAAAATTTCAAAGCCTTTGTGCAGTCTATTAGAGAAAGATGTTCCTTTTAAATTCAATGACCAGTGCCTTGCAACTTTTGAGACATTGAAGAAGAGTTTAATCACGACACCTGTCATAACTGCACCTGATTGGAATGAGCCTTTTGAGATGATGTGTGATGCAAGCGACTATGCAGTTGGATCAGTTCTTGGGCAGAGAAAGAACAATATATTTCATATAGTCTACTACGCTAGTAAGAGTCTAAATGGTGCTCAACTGAATTACACTACTACGGAGAAAGAACTTTTGGCTATTGTCTACGATTTTGAGAAATTTCGATCTTATCTACTTGGGACTAAGGTGACAGTTTTCACTGATCACGCCGCCATTCGATATCTCATCTCAAAGAAGGACTCGAAGCCTAGATTGATTCGATGGGTTCTTTTGCTCCAAGAATTTGAACTAGAGATCAAGGACAGAAAAGGAACTGAAAATCAAGTTATTGATCATCTCTCACGTTTAGAGAATCCTAATGCTACTTCATTGGACAAGACATTGATAAATGAGTCTTTTCCCGACGAGTAGCCGTTTGGAGTGCAAGAAGAAGAACCATGGTTTGCAGATATTATGAACTATCTTGTGAGTAATATCATGCCTCCCGACTTATCTTATGCTCAAAGGAAGAAGTTTCTTCATGAGGTGAAGTAGTATATGTGGGATGAGCCATTTCTTTTTTGCCAAGGAGTTGACCAAATTATCAGGAGATGTATTCCTTACAGCGAAATAGGGGGATCTTGCGAGATTTCCACTCAATGGCTTATGGAGGACATTATGGTGGAGAAAAGACAGCAACTCGTGTTCTTAAAGCAGGTTTCTGTTGGCCAACATTGTTTAAAGATGCTCATCAGTTCGTTTTGAAATGTGATCGATGTCAACGTGTGGGTAATATGTCTAAAAGGGATGAGATTCCTCTTAATGTGCTTCTCGAGGTTGAGGTCTTCGATGTTTGGGGAATTGACTTCATGGGGCCATTTGGCTCATCTTGTAACAATTAGTATATCTTGTTGGCAGTTGATTATGTGTCAAAATGGGTTCAAGTTTAGGCGTTGCCAACAATTGATGCGAAAGTGGTGCTTAATTTTCTGCACAAACGAATATTCACAAGGTTTGGAACTCCAAGAGTCATAATCAGTGATGAAGGGTCACATTTTTGCAATCGCAAGTTCACTGCCATGATAAAAAGGTATAATGTGATTCATCGCATTGCTACGGCTTATCATCCTTAGACAAATGGTCAAGTTGAGGTATCTAACAGAGAGATCAAGTGCATTTTGGAGAAAGTGGTATGTCCATCAAGGAAGGATTGGTCTTTGAATCTTGATGAAGCTGTTTGGGCGTATAGAACATCATATAAGACTCCATTGGGAATGTCGTCATTTCAGTGGTTTATGGTAAGGGGTGTCATTTGCCTGTGGAGCTCGAGCATAAAGCATATTGGGCTTTGAAGAAATTAAACTGGACTTGGATGCGGCTAGAAAGAAGAGGATGCTTCTGTTGAATGAACTTGACGAGTTTCGACTTCAATCTTATGAAAACAACAAGATGTATAAGGAGAAAGTCAAGAGGTGGCACGATAGGGGTCTAGTGCTCAAGAAATTTGTGCCAGGGCAACAAGTTCTTTTATTCAACTCTCGTCTCCGTCTTTTTCCTGGAAAGTTGAAGTCAAGATGGTCATGGCCCTTCATAATCAAAACTGTGTTTCCACATTGAGCGGTGGAAATTTTTGAGAATGATCCGGGCCAAGCATTCAAGGTAAATGGTCAACGGTTGAAGCATTATTATGGTGACACAGCAAACCGCGAGGTGGTTAGTGCCGTTTTATTGTCCACTTGATTTCAAGATTCTACGTCGAGGTAGCGACGTAAAAGAAGCGCTTCTTGGGAGGCAACCCAAGTTTGTTGTACATTAGTAAGTAGAGTAAGCAAGAAGAAAAGTGAAAATCACAAAACAAAAAAAATAAAAAAAATGGAAAAATTCAGGTCTGACTATAGAAGCCTAGCGTGCCCGCGCTGTCCCAGCGCGCGGCCGCGCCATTTACATAGAAACATTGCGCGCCCGCGCCGGTTTGGCAGAAGTAGCGCGCGGTCGCGCCGTCCCAGCGCGCGGCCGTGCCGTGTCCTGACTTTGGAAAAAAATAAAAGGCAGTTAAGGGGGAAAACGGGAATTTTGTCCCAAAATCAATTTCCAACCAAATTTTACTCCCCCACATCCCATAATTTCCTCTCCAAATCAAACCCATTACTCCCATTATTCCCATAATCAAATCCCACTTTTATTCTATATCTAATTCTCTTTTCACCACCTATATATACATACACCTCATACACAAACTTCTTCACCAATTCACAAACTCTCAAACACAAATTCTCTCTCAAACACAACTCTTATTCTCTCTAATCAATTTCCATGTCACCCAAGAGACAAAGAACTCAAGTCGATAGCAGCGCCACCGATTCTTCAACTTTGAGTGGTGTGTGGCCCAGGTTTTCTACTCTCGAAGCTGAGGAGGAGTACACGAGGCTTTTTGCGAAGCCTATTGCTAAGAAGAGAGGTTTCCTGCCATCTGGGAACGATGGTAAACTTTTGGAGATGATCTTGGAGATGGGCTGAGTTCCTTTTTGCGAGGTACCAGTTATTGTGCCTATGAGTGTGGTTCACGAGTTCTATGCGAACGCCAAGGCTGAGAATAATGGCTTCACTGTGGTGCGGGGGAGGACTGTGGAGTATAGTGCAGAGGCTATCAGGAATGTGATTGAGCAGCCCGCGAGGAAGGTGGGGCAGGATACCTGGAATGATAAGACTCCAGAGGACTTTGATCTGGATCTTATTGTTGCTACTCTGTGCCGGCCCGACATATATTGGAAGATCAAGAGGGGCATAGTCGCCGAGTATTCTACGTTCCCGTCATCATGCATGAACAGGTTTGCCCGTGCATGGAACGCTTTTATATGTTCTAATATCATGCCATCTTCGTATGTGCATGAGGTTACTGTGGAGCGTGCACGTCTTCTATGGGGCATTTTGCAGGGTGATTTTTTAGATTTGGGGATGATGATATACCAGGGGATTCTGAGGTTCTTGAGGGGGAGCACTACAGGGTCTATTTCGTATACGTCAGTGGTGACAAAGTTGTGCGTGGCAGTTGGTGTGCATTGGCCCGCACATGAGCAGTTGCAGATTCTGAGTGCTCCGATCGATAGCACTACTTTGGCTACGATGCAGGAATGGGATGGAGGCAAGCTCGATCTAAAGGGGCTTGGGTATTCTTTTGACCACCTAACTGGTGGGAGGCTAGCTGCTGGTCAGGCGAGCAGGACTGCATGGAGATCTCAGTTAGGAGATGAAGGAGGACCATCGCAGCAGCATGAGCAGAGATGGGAGCTGGTTTGAGCACGACGCAGTATAGGCGTCTTGCGAGGAGGATGGATGCGATGCACGACATCCATAGTCGTTTTGCACACGATCTCACCCAGGCACTTGGGACTGTATTTAGAGCCACCGGAGTTGACATTCAGTGGCCAGTTTTTGGTGAGGGTTTTTGTATCCACCTCATGATACACCTGACACTCCACCCCTTAAGGGTGAGGATTCTGATTCAGAGTAGGTATTCCTGATTCCTTACTATTACCGTAAATGAGGATAATGAATATTTTAAGTTTGGGGGTAGTAGTTGAAGGAATATGTTTGTGTGAGTCTCATATAGTTTGCATGTTCATGATAGTTTAGTTCATATAGTTTACATATTTTTCCATGTAGTTTTTTTTATTTTGGTAGTTTTATGATAATTTGTTCATGTAGTTTCATGCATTTGCATTATAACATGATCCCTTAGATAATTTTCCCGATTGACTTGCGATATTGATGCTAGTGTAGTGATATCGTATTTAATGATGTTGAGTCTTATTGGATTGATTTGCATGCTAGAGACACTTGTATTTCACTAAGTCTTATAGGTTGCTAGAGTTCTAGATCATGATCATGGTTTATTTGATTTTTCAAGGTTTAATCGTTTGTTTATATTTAGAATTTAAGGTATTCTCTTAATAATAAAAGACTTGGATATTTCAAAATTGGAGAAATTGGATTCATTGCTAGTTGTGTGGCTAGGTGTCAAATGGCTAGTAGCCGGCTCATATTTTTATGAGTAGTCTAGGGTTGAATGAAATGGAGCGAAACGCACTCATTCAGAAATTGTGAAAAAAAAGAAAGAAAGGAAAAAAAAGAATAAGTGTTATGTATAATTGATCGCGAATGAGCTCTTTAGTACTCGAGTTATTAAGTTCTTAGGGGACTTTGTGCCTAGTGACTTAAGGCTTTTATGGTCTGGGATCCGCTAACCTAATGTAATAACCCCAAATTTTGGAATTTTTGAAACCCTTATGAATAGTGCTTTTTGCTGATTATGCTGAATAAGAAAACTTTTCATGCCACACTATGTAGGGCTTCTTTTATTGTTATTCTGAGATCGTATTAGTACTCTATATGATAAATAAGTGTATGTAAAGATCGTCAGAATCCAAATCCGAACACTTTGATTTTTCCCGAAAATCCACCAGATACCGAAAGAATTGAGTATAAGGTAACATGATTAAAAGGATTTAAATTCAAGGATTATAAGATAGGATCATAAAAGGAATATAATATATTGAGAAAGGTTAAGGGAACCCAAGTAATAAGATCCCGGGTATGATCCCTCAAACGATAAACGAGAACGAAAGTTAAGCGAACCGTATAACAGATCAGCGGTCATTAGCCAATTAATTAGGGGTTAATCAAAGAGGTTAGTGGGTGATGATGTCATCATACCAATAAGAAGAAAACAAGTATAAAAGGATGATATAATCAAGATGACCTAAGCATGACCTAGTAGATATTTTGAATTGGTGGAATATTAGCCAAGTGTTTTTAACTATGGTAAATTCTAAATATGGTTAATTAAAATAAAAGAGAAGCAACCAAGTAATTCACCACACAATTAGTCAAAGGGCAAAACAAGAAGCATTTCACTTTCTCCCCCTTGAAAGCTTGCTCTCGGCCAAAACCAGAGCATGAACTTCAAACTGCCATATCTCCTTCAATACTCACTCAAATGATGTGTTCTATAGCTCGTTGGAAAGGTATTGAGATGGCCTACAACTCTTGTTCACAAGTC
This sequence comes from Apium graveolens, assembly GCF_009905375.1. Lineage (NCBI taxonomy): Eukaryota > Viridiplantae > Streptophyta > Magnoliopsida > Apiales > Apiaceae > Apium > Apium graveolens. The sequence continues at coordinate 51,281,913 of NC_133656.1, forward strand.
TATTCCAAATAAGCATGGTAAGGCCCTCATATTTACCGTTCTTTTAATATGACTTTTAGAAACTTCAAAACCTAACTTTGTGTTCTTGATTTCTTTGGAAAGATCAAGCTTGTAGGAGGCTCCCTAAGGTTTTCTAGCAACTTAACACCTCCCAAGGAAGGTATAAACTTCAAACCCTAGCTTTGATTTTATGATTCCATTAAGTTTTATTGAAGCATTGTTAGTATTAAGGCCTGATCTTTGATTATAAGTAGTTTTGGTGGATTTGTATTGGTTTTGAATATTGGGTCTTTGATTGGTTGGATAAATTGGTAAAATTTGGAGTTGGGGACTGAGTTGTAGTATGATGGTTGAATATTGTTGTGTTGGTGGTTGTGAGTGAATTGATGAGAATTTAGAGTGATAATTAAATTGGAAATCGCGTAAACATAACCGTCATAATGCCCGATTTTCCTTAACTGTTCTGTTCTGAACTTTAGGACCCGTGAACTTACTGTAAGATTCTAACCTTTGCCATGTTTAGATAGTTCATGTTACGAGCTTCGTTTTGATATGTCGTTCACCTAAATCCGAGTTACGAGCGATGAGAAACGACCGTTTTAATTAACGGCATTTCGCGAACGAACCATTACCCCTCGCCTTACTTTGAAATATTGGTTAAGCTCCTTAAATGACTAATTGGATTATGAAAAAATTGTGTAAAGTGGGTTAGATGATTGGTAGGGTACTCGCGAAGGAATCGCCTTAAAACTCTTAATGGTTAATTTATTAAAAATAATGGAGCCGAGGGTACTCGAGCGATTTAAGTGAATCGTTAAGCGCGAAAGCGAACGTTAGGACTCTAAATGGTTAAAGTCTAGTTTCTTAAGCGACCGGGGTTTAATTCCGACTTATGTTGTTGTTCATAGGTTATCGGACCCACTCTAAGCTTAAGTCTATCCGGGAGCACTCAGGCAAATTTTCTACCCGTTATACTGTTGTTGTGATGTATACATTTGTATATGCATTATCTTGTGATAGATGCATGATGGTTAATTAGCAAATTCTTGCGATATATTGTATCATGTGATATGGTATATATGCATGTCTGTTTCGTAATCTTGATATCTCTTTGTTGATTCAAATGCTTATAAGTTGCATAATACCTATGCCAGAGATAAGCAGTAGTTGCGTATACCCTTAGTATAGGGGACCCAAAGGTGAACATTTTCTAAACCGGGAGTTGATGTTCCCGAGTATAATATATATATATTTTTATATATATATAGATATAGTTTTCAAAACTATTAATCGAATAAGGTTTATTCGATAACTTTATTTTATTTAATGAATATTATTTTGAATATTCATTCGAGGACTTATGACTCCGCTTATTTTATTAAATGAATATTATTTTGAATATTCATTCGAGGACTTATGACTCCGCTTCTTTTATTAAATAATATTCTTTATTTTATTAAAGAATAATATTTCGATAATCAAACTTATTTTCGATTATTCAAATAAAGATCGTACTTTCGTATAAGTATATCTTTGGTTATTTATTATTCATTTCAAGTACAAGTTTTAAAACTTTTACTTCAATTATTTTTATAAGGATTATTCTTATGGGAATATTATTTAAATAATAATATTCAGATATTTTCTAATATATCGGGACTGATTAATTTCATTAAATCAGCATTACTCCAAACATTCTTAAAAATGTTTTCGAGTCTTCAAAATGATTTTAAAAGTTAGAGCGGATCCCAAAACTCGTTTTCAAATTTAAGATCTTCCTTTCGAAGGGGATTTAAATACTCGCTCAAAACCTGAGGGATCCGGCTCTGTGGTGTATTGTATATTCGTAACAAGGTTGCTATTTTTATAAAAGAATTTTTGATTACTTACCCAACACTCGGGAAGTAAAATTCTTGGAACAAGTTAATCCATTAACAGGCATCGCCTAGGAAATATCGGTGAGTTCTCCTTTCCAACTAGATACGACTTCTTGGTGGAGCCGTATCAACAAGTTTCTACTTGGGGAAAGGGGGAACGAGCTTTACGTTTCAGAGTCATGGATTTCATCTGAACTACTAGTGGCGTAAGTGGTCGAGTGGCGCCGGCCCAGCCTTATTATATTGGCCCAAATGGCCCGGAAGTTCCGCTAAGACGGTCCATTCCTTAGGAGTCCAGTGTTCGGTTGACAAGTAAATCCGACAGGTTCTCCTCTACATGTAGAAAATGTTGGGGTTGCACTACTACGACTGATCATCGTAAGTGGTCTTCCTGGCGCGGCAAACTCCTGTAATGAGTTCATCATCCAATTGGATATTTCTGCAACATTACCCAGAGCACTTCGATAGAAAGGCTACGGTTGGGCGATTGTTGAGTGTTGGCAGGGTCAAGTTTTCAAAACGATGTTTGCATCAAATGAAGTATCTCGTAACTTAATTTTTTTTGATGATATTTTAAAGATTGATTCTATACAAGTTTTGTCTTGTAGCTTAATCTATGGGATGAACTATTTATATATTGAACGGTGGTAGTTCAAGTAGTATTCGGAAAAGATATAAGTATATTGGAGTATCTTGTAACTTCATCTTTTAAACTTATATCTAGTTAATGATTGTCTTATGAATGACAAAGATTTTCAGAAAAATGTTGAGACAAGGTTAGATATATGAGATCACCTTGCAACGATATTTTTATACAGTTATAAACTGGAACTCTGTGTATATTATACATGTTAGAAGATTTCAAAGATTGTGAAAAGTATATATGTATATATATACTGAATATTTTGCGACTTGGTCGCGTTAAGATATCAGCTTGGTTCATTTCTTCTTGACCAAGACTTTCATGAGTACTATGAGAATGCTTATATATTGTTAATTATTATACATATTATTTCGGTGGGCTTGTTGCTCACCCTTACTTTCTTCTTTCATCACACAACATCAGATAGACAAGATGAACAGGACCAAGCTCCCAATTCGCGAGCGGATAGGAAACGTTCCGTAGTTTCCTATAGGCATTGGTGTCGCTGTAGCTGAGGTGGGAACTACCAATAGGCTAGACTTTCAACTTTTGATGTACCAGACTTATGTATCTTTATCAATTGTAATAATGGCAAAGAAATGTAAATTTATTCAGAAACCCTTTTAATGTGTAATGGCATATAATTTTGGAATAAAATGACTCGTGTTATTTTTGGATATTCATCTCTGAGACTATAACTTGTGGTGTGTGTATTTATTATGGGGTCACACTACAGAGTAGTTGATTGTTTTTTTAAGATTGGGTGTTATTAAGGGAAATGGAACTCGTGACAACCCGGATCCCCGACCCCGGATTTTGGGGTGTTACAGAAATGGTATCAGAGCTAAGCGTTATAAACCTCAGAGATGAAGTGACGTTAAAATAATAAGTTCACTAAGATAAATAAGAACTCTTGCCAAGTTCATAGTCGGACTACCTAACGTAGTACTGACAGTTAAAACCCTTATGGGAACCCTTATAAATATCGTGATAAAAGCGTAGTTCATTATCGTATATGGTAGCGGGACTCCGAACCCTGAGGTTGAGGAGCAACAACGCGATGATGTTTTATTAATTATTGGAGATCAGATTGTGGATTCGATAGAGCGTCCTAACACGGGACCGGATGATGTTCATATTGAGGATGTAGCGGTTAAAGGTGTTGTCCTAGAAGGGATTATTGTTGAAAAGGATTCCGTGGAGGATCCTGACAAGAATGAATAAAGGACCACTGAGGAATTGATGACCATGGTCAGGACGATTACCAGAGGTAGGATTGGCTGGTCACTACCGGAGGTTCGTTCAAGTTTGTAAAGATAGTAGCCCCTTTAACACAGCTTACTCGTAAGACTCAGAAGTTCGAATGGATAGAGAAATGCGAGAACAGCTTTTAAGAACTAAAGCAAAGGTTGGTGACGGCTACTATGTTGGCATTGCCGGAAGGAAAAGGAGATTTTGTGATGTGTAATGACGCTTCACATAAAGAATTAGGGTGCTTCTTATACAACACAGTAAGGTAATCGCGTACGCGTCAAGACAATTAAGGGAATATAAAATTTGATGTCCCCACCCATGAGCTTGGGCTCGTTGCAATAGTTTTGCCATAAAGATTGGAGGCACTACTTGTATGGAGAGAAGTGCGAGATTTACACAAGCCATAAGTGCTCTAGTGCATTTTTACGCAGAAAGAGCTCAACATGCGCCAGAGGAGGTGGATAGAGCTAATCGAGGATAACGATTATGAGATTCTTTATCATCCAGGGAAAGCCAAAATGGTGGCTAATGCCCTTAGTATAAAAGAGAGACTCAAGATGAAACTGTCTTTGGGAGAGTTGATAAGAGATTTTGAGAAAATGGAAATAGAAGTGAAGGTAACCGGAGCTGGTACCGAAAAGCTGTTTGAGATTGCAATACAGCCCGAATTATTGGAGAAGATCATATTGTGCCAAGAAAAAGTGATGAATGAAGGCAGGGAGCCAACAAATAGAGAAGAGATTAATACCGAGAAAGATGATAATGTAATAATGAGGTGTTCCTACAGAATTTTGGTTCCAAATGTTCAAGAGCTTAAGGACGGGATCTTAGATGAAAGTCATAGTTCGAGGAATAAGATTTAGGGCAAACCCTGAATGTGATAGTCAGGGAGGTCGCCATCAAGATAGAAGGAACCATAACATAATGAAGTGGAAAATGAGGATTTTAACGTATAAGATAACCCCAAGTATGGGGGAAGGATGAAACATTTCATACTAAGGAAACAGAAAGTCGAGTAAGGAAAGGAGACCCGAGACGGTACTCCTATACGGCAATTCATGGACCTGTCTAAAAAGAACTTAGACTATTATCCCCAACCACCACCTTGAGGAAACAATGCGGTAGGAAATTCTTTCATGACCTATAAGTCGCTAAGCTCTCAGAGTTCCAAGGAACAGGTTGACCCAGTCGAGGCAAGAGATTGGCTAAAGGAAATATAGGAATCATTTGAGATTCTAAATGACTGAAGAAGCGCAAAAGATTGTTTTTGTCACTTACCTTCCTAAGAGAGAGGCCACCCGTTGGTGAAAGGCCAAGAAAGGCACGGAGCCAGAGGTTATAATAAACTGATTAAAGTTCAGACAATTGTTTTCGGAAAAGTAATTCCCAAGGTTATGGAGATAGTGTAAAAGCTTTAGAGCCGAAACAAAGGCGGACGAGTATGATAAATTATGAATATAAGATTGTAAAAGTTATCAAGATTCGTTCTGATGACAAGAATCTCAGAACAACGTGATGTTTGAAGTCAATGATTAGTGGGTTCGTGAAATGATTGTAAGAGAGAGGTAAATAAAAAGAAACTGAAGTGGAAAGGAATATAAAGGCAATAGAGTTTGAGGAATGATAAGGGAGTTGGGTATGAGGAAACCCTAAAGACTCGTAGCAATAGAAATAGAAAAGTATGTAATCGTCAGGATGATGGTGATTCACCATGAGTTAAAGTTGATGATTGAAGGAATAAGAGACACATATATTTTATCCCCTTTAAGTTGGGAGGATTCGAGGAAACCTTGAGATAGTTCGAAGGATAAATAATGAGACACGGATAGACGGAAGAGACAAGAAAGTAAGAAATTAGGAAATTGGATGAAGGAAGTAACCTTCAAAAATGGAAAGTGTATGTAACACCTGTGACTTGATACCCAAAAGGGAGACACCAAGTACAAAAGATATCCCAACATTGAGATGACTGTTGAGATAAACAATAAAAGTAAATAAGGATTTATTAAGAAGAAGTTCACGTTGAACACGACCAATATCTTCCAGAACATCCATGTGATCATTACCAAATTAGGAAAGAAAAGTAGATAACCATTGTTATCTTTTGAAGGCCATATTAATTGACCTCATTTTGAATACAGATGTTATTTTGAAATTAGGCATATACTATCGAGATGGGAATGATTGAATAAGACACCCTTATCAGGGATACATGACTTGATTTATCTATGGAAGGATGCAAGTACCTTTTTAAAAAAGGTGGAATTAAGGATGGAACCTCGATAAGTTGAGATGAACCATAGAAAAATGCATAAAGGTTGGCATTTCACCCTTAATAGGGACATTATGAGTTGGGTAGTATGGAACGAAGGTCTAAGGTAACAACAACCTTTAAAGATCAGTAGAGAAATTTTTCAGAAGTACTTAAACAATGGTTCTAGTATTAGTAAATGGTATCTTGATACGCCCTGTACCTAGGGAGTACCGGATGAAGAATTTAAGGAAAACCTTAGAGGTTTTACAAGGAAAAAGGTAATATTCAAAGTTCTCAAGAATATAAATTTTGATAAAGAAAATATGACATAATTATAATAATGCCAGGTGGGCACGTGTTGAACCATAAGAAAGTATAGATCGACCCAATAAAGGTCGAGATTGGTGAAAACGAGAAGGACCCAAGATAAGAGACGTCCTAAGTATGATCGAGAGTCAGTCGTGACAATGTTCACATCTAAAGACTAAGGCAATGACTTATGGAAAAATGGTGATTTTTTTTTTCTCTCACCAGGATTTAAGAAAAGCATTTTCACATAAGCAGTGATTGAAATGAGATATAAAATTTAGTTGGAGGTGGTTAAAATGACATTGATTGTAAGGAAATTTTACTATCAGGAAATGCCAAAGAGGTGGCCGACACTTTAAATGTAAGAGGATAATTATAGGCGCTCGTGCCAGAGGAATACAGTGATGATGGTTGAAGCCGTGAAGGTTGTATTATGGTTTGGAAGATTAACATTCCTTCTGATGACTGTGTAATACTCAACCGTGATAGTAGTTTGGTAAAGATTTAATTTATGTAATCGCCGTGAGCGGGCTATCTATCTTATAAGGACATATCTTGAGATAAGCCAGGACCATGTTACGAAAGGACTAAATGAACCTTTGAGCTTCATGTCTCCTGATAAAGACATATGATTAAGAATGGTATTAACCAGCTATCGTTGCTTTTATTGAAACTCTTCCGCAATTTTATCTGCTTCATGTCATGAAAGTACGTCAGGATCTGAAGTGTTCTTCATGAATTATGAATGGTGATTATGTTAACTCCTTAGAAGAATTTGATATGACAGGTATGGACTCCGTATGGTTAGCTATTAATATTTCAAGGAAAATGAATGACGACAGTAGGTCAGTGGTGGACCCTAGTAATGCAGCAACGATTCTTTGAATAATGAGCCGACTATAACCGTGAGAGTTGTAGTGTAATGGATGTTGAGATTGGGTACCGCTAATCGGGTTGTGGTAATGTATAAGTTATCATTAATAGACTAATTAAGTCGATTATTTACCTATTGAATACTTATTCCTTCTTATCAATAGAGAGTCGTATTACTATACGAGGAAGGTTGCGGTGCAAGCATAGAATTCTAGTAACGATGATGTCTAGAATGAGATCCCAGATTCAATTTTTGATGTCGAGGGAGTTTCAAAGGTGATTGTGTATAAGCTCGAGCAAGAGCATGGGTCCATAGAATGATGGACAGAATATCAAAAATATTTAGGCATGTGAAATACGATGCTATAATACCTGATGTTGATATATATACGTATATGTTTTGTTCTCCTATGACAAACCTCTATAGTTCAGAGGTAGATTTCAAGCCATATATTTTATGGCAGTATATTTTATATATATACAATTCTCTTCAATTCATTCTTTTCTCTCCTTTTCATTTTGTATAAGCTGAGAAGAACAACCCTTCCAGAAGGGGAGGTATTGCCGAATGACTATCTATCTGTGTGATAGAAGCCTAGTAGGATACACATGTTGTTTAATTGCTTGTCAAGTACTAAAGCTGGCCACCTTCTGTACTAACTATGCAATAGAACAAGTGTTCATGATCATAGTGATCTCTCAACGAATTCCTTTACTTCTATATGATTGATCAAACTTTGGAAAATAGAAACAGCTGAAAAAGGAGTAGTAAAGTTGTGGTGGTATTCGGAATGGAAACACATTCGTGATACTAAGGTTGACGTGGTTATTAAAAGGTTATAGAATGCTAACGAGCAAAAGTATAACCAGTATAATATTAGGAACGGAAGGTAGTAGCGATTACGAACTGGAAAAGAATGGGTATTGAGAAGCAAAAGCTCTAATGCTAAAAGCTATAATGAGAGTCTGTGCAATTGACTTGAAAGAATTTGGAATGATCACTTAACGCGGATTGAGTTTTCTCACGATAATAGATCGTATGTCAGGTATCGAGATGTCGTCTTATGAGATCTTTGAGGGAAGACAATGTCAATCCCCCTTATGTTAGGATAAAGTTGTAGAGCGCAAGATGCTCGGACCAGCAGTGGTCCCAAGGACCCAAGATATAATAGATTTAATCAGAGGACGGCTGGTAGTAGCCCAAGATGGGAACACGAAGTATGTTGATTTGACACGAAAGGACAAGGAATAGGAAGTAGGGGACCTAGTGTTGTTATAGGTATTCCCTTGGAAAGGAAGGATGAGGTTCGGAAAGAAAGGGAAGCTAAGTCCATGAATTGTTGGTCCCTTGGATATATTAAGACGTATTGGGAAGATAGCATATGAGCTAGCCCTACCCCCGAACATGTAGCAAGTCATAACGTGTTTCACGTATCAATGTTAAGAAAGTGTAATTCGGATGCCAGATAAATAGGGGCACATGAGCGCATAGACATGCAACCAGACGTAACCTATATGGAGCAACCAGGAAGGGTTATAGACTGAAAAGGGACAAGTGCTTAGGAGAAGAGTTATCAAACTATTCAGAGTTTGATGGAAGAACCACAATGTGGGAAAATTTACTTGAGAGTTAGAAAGTGCAATGCTAAGAAAGTATCCCTATTCATTTACTATCTGATTCCGGGACGGAGTCCTTTTAAGGAGGGGAGACTGTAATAACCCCAAATTTTGGAATTTTTGAAACCCTTATGAATAGTGCTTTTTGCTGATTATGCTGAATAAGAAAATTTTTCATGCCACACTATGTAGGGGTTCTTTTATTGTTATTCTGAGATCGTATTAGTACTCTATATGATAAATAAGTGTATGTAAAGATCGTCAGAATCCAAATCCGAACACTTTGATTTTTCCCCAAAATCCACCAGATATCGAAAGAATTGAGTATAAGGTAACATGATTAAAAGGATTTAAATTCAAGGATTATAAGATAGGATCATAAAAGGAATATAATGTATTGAGAAAGGTTAAGGGAACCCAAGTAATAAGATCCCGGGTATGATCCCTCAAACGATAAACGAGAACAAAAGTTAAGCGAACCGTATAACAGATCAACGGTCATTAGCCAAGTAATTAGGGGTTAATCAAAGAGGTTAGTGGGTGATGATGTCATCATACCAATAAGAAGAAAACAAGTGTAAAAGGATGACATAATCAAGATGACCTAAGCATGACCTAGTAGATATTTTGAATTGGTGGAATATTAGCCAAGTGTTTTTAACCATGGTAAATTCTAAATATGGTTAATTAAAATAAAAGAGAAGCAACCAAGTAATTCACCACACAATTAGTCAAAGGGCAAAACAAGAAGCATTTCACTTTCTCCCCCTTGAAAGCTTGCTCTCGGCCAAAACCAGAGCAGTAACTTCAAACTGCCATATCTCCTTCAATACTCACTAAAATGATGTGTTCTATAGCTCTTTGGAAAGGTACTGAGATGGCCTACAACTCTTGTTCACAAGTCTATTCCAAATAAGCATGGTAAGGCCCTCATATTTACCGTTCTTTCAATATGACTTTTAGAAACTTCAAAACCTAACTTTGTGTTCTTGATTTCTTTGGAAAGATCAAGCTTGTAGGAGGCTCCCTAAGGTTTCCTAGAAACTTAACACCTCCCAATGAAGGTATAAACTTCAAACCCTAGCTTTGATTTTATTATTCCATTAAGTTTTATTGAAGCATTGTTAGTATTAAGGCTTGATCTTTGATTATAAGTAGTTTTGGTGGATTTGTATTGGTTTTGAATATTGGGTCTTTGATTGGTTGGATAAATTGGTAAAATTTGGAGTTGGGGACTGAGTTGTAGTATGATGGTTGAATATTGTTGTGTTGGTGGTTGTGAGTGAATTGATGAGAATTTAGAGTGATAATTAAATTGGAAATCGCATAAACATAACCGTCATACTGCCCGATTTTCCTTAACTGTTCTGTTCTGAACTTTAAGACCCGTGAACTCACTGTAAGATTCTAACCTTTTCCATGTTTAGATAGTTCATGTTACGAGCTTCGTTTTGATATATCGTTCACCTAAATCCGAGTTACGAGCGATGAGAAACGACCGTTTTAAGTAACGGCGTTTCGCGAACGAACCATTACCCCTCGCCTTACTTTGAAATATTGGTTAAGGCCCTTAAATGACTAATTGGATTATGAAAAAATTGTGTAAAGTGGGTTAGACGATTGGTAGGGTATTCGCGAAGGAATCGCCTTAAAACTCTTAATGGTTAATTTATTAAAAATGATGGAGCCGAGGATACTCGAGCGACTTAAGTGAATCGTTAAGCGCGAAAGCAAACGTTAGGACTCTAAATGGTTAAAGTCTAGTTTCTTAAGCGACCGGGGTTTAATTCTGACTTATGTTTGTTGTTCATAGGTTATCGGACCCACTCTAAGCTTAAGTCTATCCGGGAGCACTCAGGCAAGTTTTCTACCCATTATACTGTTGTTGTGATGTATACATTTGTATATGCATTATTTTGTGATAGATGCATGATGGTTAATTAGAAAATTCTTGCGATATATTGTATCATGTGATATGGTATATATGCATGTCTGTTTCGTAATCTTGATATCTCTTTGTTGATTCAAATGCTTATAAGTTGCATAATACCTATGCCAGAGATAAGCAGTAGTTGCGTATACCCTTAGTATAGGGGACCCAAAGGTGAACATTTTCTAAACCGGGAGTCGATGTTCACGAGTATAATATATATATATATTTTTATAAATATATAGATATAGTTTTCAAAACTATTAATCGAATAAGGTTTATTCGATAACTTTATTTTATTTAATGAATATTATTTTGAATATTCATTCGAGGACTTATGACTCCGCTTATTTTATTAAATGAATATTATTTTGAATATTCATTCGAGGACTTATGACTCCGCTTTTTTTAATTAAATAATATTCTTTATTTTATTAAAGAATAATATTTCGATAATCAAACTTATTTTCGATTATTCAAATAAAGATCGTACTTTCGTATAAGTATATCTTTGGTTATTTATTATTCATTTCAAGTACAAGTTTTAAAACTTCTACTTCAATTATTTTTATAAGGATTATCCTTATGGGAATATTATTTAAATAATAATATTAAGATATTTTCTAATATATCGGGACTGATTAATTTCATTAAATCAGCATTACTCCAAACATTCTTAAAAATATTTTCGAGTCTTCAAAATGATTTTAAAAGTTAGAGCGGATCCCAAAACTCGTTTTCAAATTTAAGATCTTCCTTTCGAAGGGGATTTAAATACTCGCTCAAAACCTGAGGGATCCGGCTCTGTGGTGTATTGTATATTCGCAATAAGGTTGCTATTTTGATAAAAGAATTTTTGATTACTTACCCAACACTCGGGAAGTAAAATTCTTGGAACAAGTTAATCCATTAACAGGCATCGCCTGGGAAATATCGGTGAGTTCTCCTTTCCAACTAGATACGACTTCTTGGTGGAGCCGTATCAACAAGTTTTTACTTGGGGAAAGGGGGAACGAGCTTTACGTTTCAGAGTCATGGATTTCATCTGAACTACGAGTGGCGTAAGTGGTCGAGTGGCGCCGACCCAGCCTTATTATATTGGCCCAAATGGCCCGGAAGTTCCGCTAAGACGGTCCATTCCTTAGGAGTCCAGTGTTCGGTTGACAAGTAAATCCGACAGGTTCTTCTCTACATGTAGAAAATGGTGGGGTTGCACTACTACGACTGATCATCGTAAGTGGTCTTCCTGGCGCGGCAAACTCCCGTAATGAGTTCATCATCCAATTGGATATTTCTGCAACACTACCCAGAGCACTTCGATAGAAAGGCTACGGTTGGGCGATTGTTGAGTGTTGGCAGGGTCAAGTTTTCAAAACGATGTTTGCATCAAATGAAGTATCTCATAACTTCATTTTATTTTGATGATATTTTAAAGATTGATTCTATACAAGTTTTGTCTTGTAGCTTAATCTATGGGATGAACTATTTATACATTGAATGGTGGTAGTTCAAGTAGTATTCGGAAAAGATATAAGTATATTGGAGTATCTTGTAACTTCATCTTTTAAACTTATATCTAGTTAATGATTGTCTTATGAATGACAAAGATTTTCAGAAAAACGTTGAGACAAGGTTAGATATATGAGATCACCTTGCAACGATATTTTTATACAGTTATAAACTGGAACTCTGTGTATATTATACATGTCAGAAGATTTCAAAGATTGTGAAAGGTATATATGTATATATATACTGAATATTTTGTGACTTGGTCGCGTTAAGATATCAGCTTGGTTCATTTCTTCTTGACCAAGACTTTCATGAGTACTATGAGAATGCTCATATATTGTTAATTATTATACATATTATTTCGGTGGGCTTGTTGCTCACCCTTGCTTTCTTCTTTCATCACACAACATCAGATAGACAAGATGAACAGGACCAAGCTCTCAATTCGCGAGCGGATAGGAAACGTTCCGCAGTTTCCTATAGGCATTGATGTCGCTGTAGCTGAGGTAGGAACTACCAATAGGCTAGACTTTCAACTTTTGATGTACCAGACTTATGTATCTTTATCAATTGTAATAATGGCAAAGAAATGTAAATTTATTCAGAAACCCTTTTAAGGTGTAATGGCATATAATTTTGGAATAAAAAGACTCGTGTTATTTTTGGATATTCATTTCTGAGACTATAACTTGTGGTGTGTGTGTTTATTATGGGGTCACACTACATAGTAGTTGATTGTTTTTTTAAGATTGGGTGTTATTAAGGGAAATGGAACTCGTGACAACCCGGATCCCCGACCCCGGATTTGGGGGTGTTATACCTAACGTTCGCTACAGGGGTGCTATTGTATAAGTCTTTTGTGGACCTCACTCATTGCACGATCAAATAAGCATACTTGTGTTATTTTGTTGTGAATAAAAGCATGAATCCGTATAAAACTCCAATATAAGAATTGAAGTGTTATAAGTTATTTTAGGTCTAGCTTTTTATTTTATTTATAACCTTGCGATTGCCTTGATGAGTAGTGAGTCATGATAATTGATCTAGTTGCGATAGTATATCTATAAGCATCTTCACACACGCACGTCTCTAGTTTGTTTGTTGATTTGTATGATTTGATTGATCTTCATGCGAATAACTGCATTTGTTGATATGTTGCTTGTTGGTTGGTTGAGTTATTCTATTGGGGATCGTTGCATTCATGCATTTTTGTTTCTCGTTCTTTGAGGCTCCTTATGCTTGAGGACAAACATCGATTCAAGTTTGGGGGTATGTTGAGTGGCATTTATGTCACTTTATTATGCTCTAATAAGCTTTGAATTGGTGTATTTGTACTCAAGTTGTTAAGTGTTTTAATGTGTTTTCTAGTGTTTTTGCATTTCAGGCACTATTCAGGTAATCAGGTGAATTAGCATTGTTTTGGTGCCAATTTGGTGTCCAGGTGGTGTTGGAATAAAAGCTCGTGGAAAGTCGGCTCGAAGCAGCAAGATTTAAGAAGAAATCTGAGTTTTTCCCAGAAGGACGGTGTGCCCGCGCTGTGATAGCGCACGGCCGCGCCGGGGTTCCAGAAATGCAGCGCACCCGCATTGTGATAGCGCGCCCGCGCCGAGGCCAAATTTAAGAATCCTGTTTCTACTACAATTCTAAAAGGGAAGGCTTCCAGATTATTGAGGGATGCTATATAAATAATATTAGGTCATTTTTAATAGATATGAAGAAAAAGACTTACCAGAGCGCAAGGAGAAGACGGCAATAGACCTTTAACACAATTCAACAAAGGCGAAGATGATCTAGTTTATTCTTGTGAATCTTTGTTTTGAGTTGTAATTTGGATGCTTGTTTCTTGTTTTGCTGAACCTATACTCTTGTTTGTACTTGGTTTTATTTATTCGTATAAAGACTACATTTGTTATATCATGTTTTCATCGGAACCCACGTTGATGATAAGTCTGATTATGGGCTAATCGTTATTGTGGGGTTCTAATGGATTTACTTATGGATTTCTTTAGTTAAATTGTCTGATGCCTTAGTAAGTGGTGATTGTATGATATCATAGTATTGGTTGTGCGTATTCGTCTTATGAGCGTCGCGAACTTATAAGATAGTGTATTAATTCTTATTGAAGCGAAAGTGAATTTAAGGATTTAGAACTTGCCATGCTAGCATAGGTTCATGTATGTGTCATGCATGATTCGTAGGTAATTTTAACCATCTTACTTGCCCTATGTAATCAAGATAGATAACCTGTGCTTAAACCATTATGTTGTTAAATTCTATAGATATATAGGGTCTTAATATAATTGGTGCCTATTCAGCTTCTATCTCTTTTGTGGATATCTGGTAGAATGGTACTCGTGCAACAAAAGTTGGCGTTTATCAGTTTCGTGTTATCTAATTAGTGTCATCACCATTGCATGCTAAGGTTAAGAATAATAGGACTATTGAATGAAGTATTTAATGAAGTTAGAATCCCATGTTTCTCATATATAGTAATTCAGTTAATCTTATTCTCGTAGTTATAATTGTTAGCGTAATTCTTAGTTATAAACAATCTCAATTTGTTATCGTCTTAGCATTGGATAATAACCATACATTTTTCTTAGGTGCATAAATTAGATAGTTAACCAATACAGTCTATGTGGGAATGAACTAGAAAAGATTCTATACTACTTGAGAACTCGTATACTTGCGTGTATTATTAGCGCGTGTTTAGAGACTAACACAGGCATTCATTAAAAGAATCACCAAATACAGAGAAATCATCCATGGACACCTCCATATTCTGACCAATCATATCAGAAAAGATAGCCATCATGCATCTCTGAAACGTGGCTGGTGCACCACATAGACCAAAAGAAACTCGTCAGAAGGCGAAAGTACCAAAGGGACAAGTGAATGTAGTCTTCTCCTGATCTTCTAGAGCGATACAAATTTGATTATACCCCGAATAGCCATCTAGAAGATAGTGGTACTCGTGACCAACCAACCTGTCAAGCATCTGTCAATAAAAGGAAGAGGGAAGTGATCCTTCCTAGTGGCCTTGTTCAGCTTCCTGTAGTCCATGCAAACTCTCCACCCCGTGACTGTTCGAGTAGGGATGAGCTCATTCTTCTCATTAGCAACTACTGTGATACCTCCTTTCTTCGGTACACACTGAACTGGACTCACCCAAGAATTGTCAGAAATGGGATAGATAATCCCTGCATCCGGCCACTTAAGTATTTCCTTCTTCGCTACTTCCTTCATGATCGGATTAAGTCTTCTCTGTTGCTCAACAGTAGGCTTACTTCCTTCCTCTAGCAGAATTTTGTGCATGCAATAAGAAGGGCTGATTCCCTTAATATCTGCTATAGTCCAACCAATTGCCAATTTGAGCTCTCTTAGAATCCTCAAGAGTTTTTCCTCGTCGATACCTGAAAGGTCAGATGCAAAAATAACAGGCAAAGTAGATGTATCACCTAAAAACACATACCTCAAATGTGCAGGTAAAGGCTTAAGCTCAAGAATAGGTGCTTCCTCAATAGATGGCTTGAGGCGCTTAGCATCTTTGTTCAAATCCTCCATTCCGAGAGATTCAAAGGGCATATCAATCTTCCTCTTCCAGGGAGAAGCATTCATATATTGCAATTGTTCATCCCCTTCATCATCCTCACTATCAGAATTCCCCAACAAGGCCTTCTCTAAGGCATCAGACCTTAGCAATTGATCAAGTTCTGAAGTAACCACAGAATCAACCAACTCCACTTTTAAGCACTCCTCATTTTCCGTAGGGAACTTTATAGCATTAAACACATTAAAAGTTATATCCTGATCCAGCACTCGCATTGTAAGCTCACCCTTCTGCACATCTATCATGGTTCGGCTAGTAGCCAAGAAAGGAATTCCCAAGATTATGGGAATCTTCTTATCCTCCTCGAAATTAAGAATTACGAAATCAGCAGGGAAGATGAGTTTATCAACCTTGACCAAGACATCCTCCACAATACCTCGTGGATATGTAATAGAACATTCGGCCAACTGCAATATCATATAAGTCGGTTTTGGATCACGCAAGTCCAACTGCTTGAAGATTGACAAGGGCATCTGATTGATGCTAGCTCCCAAGTCACATAAGCATCTGTCGAAAGACACTTTTCCAATAGTACATGGAATAGTGAAGCTTCCTGGATCTTTTAGCTTTGGAGGCAACTTTTATTGCAGCACAATACTTCATTCCTCCGTGAGAGCGACAGTCTCTAAATCATCTAGCTTCACTTTCCGAGAGAGAATACCTTTCATAAACTTTGCGTAACTAGGCATCTGCTCAAGAGCCTCAGCAAAAGGTATGTTGATATGAAGTTTCTTGAACACCTCCAGAAACTTCTCAAATTGCTTATCCAGCTTTTTCTTCTACAGCCGCTTAGGAAAAGGCGGTGGAGGATAGATCTGTTTCTCCCCAATATTACTCTCAGGAAGAGTGTGCTCAACAGTAGTCTTCCTTGGTTCCACTTCTGCTTCCTGCTGCTTTACTTCTTCTTCCACCCCAGCTTCTTCTTCCGAAAATTGAGTTTGTTCGGAATTAGCAACCTTCCCAGACCTTAAAGTAATTGCCTTCAACTGCTCCTTAGATTCCCTCTTTCCTGGTACTTCAGTGTCACTAGGTAGTGTACCAGATTGATGATTTAGCAAGGCATTGGAAATTTACCCAATCTGATTCTCTAAGGTCTTGATAGACACAGGTTGGGTCTTGCACATGAGCTTCAACTCCTCTAATTTAGATTTTTCATTAGCTTGTTGCAGCTGAAGTTGTTATCTTTCTGCAAATTGCAGTTGCTAAAAACCAGGGGGTTGTATTGCTTTGCAGGGTACTGCTGATAAGGCTATTGAACCACATTTTGAGTGTTGTTCTAGCTGAAAGTAGGATGATTGCGGTTATTAGGATGATAGTTGGCTGGCACAGGTTGTTACGATCGCTGAAAGTTGCTCACAAATTGAGTTGATTCACTAGAGATAATGCACTACTCAGTTTCATGTGCTCCCGCACAAAGCTCACAGATACTAGTGATTTGATTAAATCCATAATTAGCTAAAATGTCCCCCTTCATCGTCAAAGCCTTAAGTTGGGTAGCTTTAGCAGTTGCTGCATCCAACTCCAGAATTCTTGCTACTTTTCCCTGAGTCAGTCTCTGGGAAGAATTCTGGTATTCATTAGCAGCCATCAGTTCAATCAATTCGTAAGCTTCATTGTAGCTCTTAGCCCACAAGGCTCCTCCTGATGCTGCATCGAGCATGGGTCTAGAAGTAGCACCCAATATATTGTAGAAACAGTTTATAATCATCCAATCGGGCATGCCATGGTTTGGGAACTTCCTTAGCATCTCCTTATATCGATCCCAAGCCTCACACAAAGATTTTCCAGTTTGCTGAGCAAACTGAGTAAGAGCATTTCTGATTACAGCAGTCTTTACCAGAGGGAAGAATTTAGTGAGAAACTTTTGAGCAAGATACTCTTATGTGGTGATAGACCCTGGTGGTAGAGAATGTAACCAGCACTTTGCTTTATCCCTCAGAGAGAATGGGAAGAGTCGCAGCTTGATAGCATCTTCAGTCACACCATTGAACTTGAAAGTGTCGCAAATCTCGATAAAATCCATGATGTGCATGTTGGGGTCTTCTGTAGGAGAACCCCCAAACTGAACTGAGTTCTGTATCATCTGAATCGTGCTTGACTTGATCTCAAAAATGTTAGCCGAGATGGCTGGTCTGTTGATGCTTGACTGAATATCATTGATCTTTGGCTGAGAATAGTCCATCAGAGCCTTAGGAATTTATGCTTGATTTTCCATCACTACTAAAGCTGGTTCCTCGACTTTCTTTTCTTAATCTACCTTCTCTTCATCCTCAAGAACTTCCCTTTGAACCACTACAGCTTCTTCCTCGGCTTGATCCAGATTTCTCTTACGAGACTGAGAACATGTATGCATACACGCTCGCTAGAATACCTAAAATAAGACAAGGAAACAGATAAGTAACAATGTCCGAGTCACTGAACTTTAACGACCACTGATGACAAACACATAAACTAAAAATTAACACCGAATTCCCCGGCAGCGGTGCCAAAAACTTGTTAGTTGCTAAACACGCGCTAAAATTCACGCAAGTATAAGCGTTCACAATTAGTATAGAATATCTTCTAGTTCGTTCCCACAGAGAATCAGTTTTCTAACTTCAGTCAATGTATCTATGCAACAATGGTGTGGTTATTATCCAATGCTAAGACGATTAACAAATTGTGATTAGTTTTAACTAAACTTAAGCTAACAATTATAACTAAGAGAATACGAATGGTTGAGTTAGTATATATGACAAACATGGGATTCTAACTTCATCAAGTACTTTATTTAATAGCCTTTTCGTTCTTAACCTTAGCATGTAATAGTGATGACACTAATCAGATAACACGAAACTGATAAACGCCAACTTTCGTTGCACGAATACCATACTACCAGACATCCATAAAAGTGATAGAAGCTGAATATACACCAGTTATATTGAGAACCTATATGTCTATAGAATTTGACAACATAACGGTTTAATGCATAAGGTATCTATCGTGATTACATAGGGCAAGTAAGATGGTTAAAATTACCTACGAATCATGCATATAATAACACATGAACCTATGCTAGCATGGCAAGTTCTAAATCCATAAATTCACTTTCGCTTCATTAAGAATTAACACACTATCTTATAAGTTCGTGACGCTCATAAGACGAATAAGCACAGCCAATACTAGGTTATCATACAATCACCACACACTAAGGCATCGAAACAAATCAACCAAAGAAATCCATAAATAAATCCGTTAGAACCCCACGATAACAGTTAGCCCATAATCGGACTCATCATCAACGTGGGTTCCGATGAAAGCATGGTATAATAAATGTAGTCTTTATACTTAAATAAACAAAGTATGAAATAAAAGTATAGGTTCAAGAATGAGAAAACTAGCATCTAACATTACAACTTAAACAAAGAATCACAAGTTAAAACTGGATCCTCTTCGCCTTTGTTGAATTGTGTTAAACGGTCTTCTTACGCTCTCTCCTTGTGCTCTGGTACGTCTCGAGCTTATTTGTGTATATATAACAGCCCCATGCAAAGTAGAAGTCTTCTGGATCAAAATAAGAATTGAAACAAAATTTCTTTTCTCGACCTGGCGCGGCCGCGCGCTTCAACAGCGCGGGCACACTGAACTTCTGATCTTTGGGCGCGCGCGCGCTATCACAGCGCGGGCGCGCTGACTCCCTGGATAAACTTCTGACTTTTTCTTTTCCTTGCTGATTTGAGTTGGTTTTCCAAGAGCTTTTATTCCAACACCATCCTAACACCCAATTAGCACTAAAACCATGCTAATTCACCTGATGACCTGGATAATGCCTGAAAATGCAAAAACACTAGAAAACACATTAAAACACCAACAACTTGAGTACAAAAACACCAATTCAAAGCTTTATGGAGCGTAATAAAGTGTCATAAATGCCACTCAATAGGTTCCATTCGGATTTTACGAATTAGAGATGGGATGAGTGGTTTTGTGGTTGATTATGTATGTTAAACATGTTTATGTGGTTGCCTAAGTGAATCGATGAGGTTTTGTCGAAGAAAACCCAGAATGGGGCATCTCCGAGATCTTGCCGCCGCCGGTGATGACTCTTGTGAGCTGGTGGTGGACTATGATGCGTGCCTGAGTCTTAAAATCTATATTATAATTGAATTAGTTAATGCATGTGAAAATTGATGATTTTGGATACGAAATATTAAATTTTATTAAGTCAAGTTATATGCTAAAAATGATTTTTTTTTTGAGTTGAGTTATGCATATGGATATATAAAGTGAATTATGATTATTGGATTGTTGCATGTTGTTTTTATTTTGAAAACCCGAGTGTAACCTTCGGTTTTTAAGAAATTTGGTTCGAATTATATGATAAACTCGATTAATGTGATAATTGCTCATTAATTTGGTTTGAATTAGGATCAGTTTTTGATTGGAGATCATGCATGTTGATTTTAATGGTTGCATGTTGGATAGATGAGGGTCGAATGATATAATCTATGAATTCTTGTTTTTGTTTGAATTTTGCATTTAATATTGGAGTTTTGATTCGAATGAACACGTTATGACCCGAATGACTAGGAAATTGATATGGGATATAATGTATTTGGTTAGAGAATCAGATTATTGTTTAACTCGGTTGTGAATTCGAGTTTTGATAATAGTTGGGTGTCACTACATGATTTTGTGATCTATAAGGTGAAACGAATTGCATGCTATAATTTTGACTTGGTATCTTAAGTCATTAGATGATAATTGTATAAAGTGGAGTTGCATGCTAAGCGTTAAGTGATAAAGAGTAATTATATATACTCGATTGTGATTGTTTAATTTATATGATAAGGGTAAGCGTAGTTATAGATAAGTCATGCCCAATTTTCGAAAAGAAAGTATATAGGTGTATATAAGGAATGAAGTTGATTTGATTGTTAAGATGTTGTGTCGGATTACGTGAATATGTGATTACTTACTATGTGTAAAAGTATCAAGTTAATTGTTAATATAAAGCGTATAGAGGTGTAACCTATTATGTGTTACGTGTGATATATATAAGATAAGAGGATATCACGATTGGTGTAAAAAGCTAGACGTTCTGAAAAACATCGTAAATCGATCAAGTTTCTAATTAGGGTTTGTTTCGTAATCATAGATTTGAAAAGTGAAGGCATTTGTAATAACTCAAATTTTTGAGACCCTGTAAAACGTTTAATGAATAGTAACCCTGACGTGCGGGAAAAACTTTTGAGTCCACACTATGTAGTACATGAGAAAATGAGTTTTGGAGTTGATATTACGGTTATACGTACCAAATGAGTGTATGTAAACGCTATTAGTTTTCGAAGAAAACGAACTTTGAAAAACGACCATATTTACGACTCATCGAGGATTACGGGAATCCCAATATAATTACAAGATTAAAACCCTACGTATTTATATTCAAGTATGATAATTCAAAACATAAGGAATAAATACGAAAGGTATTACGTCGCGAACCATTTACGAGTAAGTATTACGAAAACGCTTAAGCGACCGAGCGAACGCGTAAACGATTAAATAAACGTAACACACTAACTAACCATGGTTACTTTATCAAATAGTGAGCTAAACTTAGGATGATCAAGCAAGCTAGCCAAATAGTGTGCTAAGGAAGCTAGCACATGCAGTTTAGCTTGTAAACCAGTAAGTTACTTGGATTTGTCCCCAAGAATTGTAACAAGAATAAAATCCTAGGATACATACTAGGAGAATATCAAATCAATATAAGATATCACCAATCCCATTTCCTAGAAACAACCAAGGAAGCAAGCACAAAAACCCTCCTTCTCTCCCTACTTGTTCCATTCGGCTATTTCAAGAAAAGGGAGGAATTCAAAATCAAAATCTCAAAATCTAGCCATGGTAAAATCATCCCATTAATTTTCAAGCTTCCTAACAACCAAACTAAGGTAAGAAAATTCTTTCATCTCTTTTTATGAAGGTTTGATGGGTGAAATAAAATCAAAAAAGTTATTAGTGAATAGTATGAATAGTAACTCTTCTTTGGTTTCTTGATTTCAATGGTGGTTTTAGGTTCCAAAAATCATACCAAGCACTTCCAAGACTCCACCATCCTCAAGAACACATCTCATGCTTTTAAGAAAGGTAAAAATATTTTTCCCAACTTTATTTAAGATTCATTTTCAAGATCCATTTAGTATGTAGATGTAAACCTAGTTTTAGAAGTGGTATTGTTGAAATCTTGATGTTTAGTTAAGTAGATGTGAGGTTGATTGTTGTTGCCTCAAGAACATGATGTTCTTGAGAGGAGTTTGTGTGTTGATGATGAGATGATGATTGTTGCTGGTTGTGTTAAGAGTTAGGGTGTAAACGAAACCCCGATCGTAAACATAATTTCGGTAAAACAAACAAATCGTAACTTTAAGTTTCTGCAGAAAGTCCCAAAGATGTAAACTGTAGTTTCTACGAATTACGAACTTTGAAAAAATAAAGGATCGACTTGAAAGTGTTCATAAATCATATAATTTTTATAGAGAGTAACATATTGAGTTTCTTAACTGCCACAAAAATTTCAAGTGAAAATAATGATTTTTCAATTTTATAAAAATATCGGAGCCGAGACCGCGCGAGTAGAAACCGTAGAATCCATAAGCGGAGCCGACGGCGATAATGAAAATGAAACTAAGACACTTAGAGAAATGAAGCAACCATGATGTGAATAAGGACTTAAAGGAATAATAAGGGTAGTACAAGTTGAGAGGGTACATAATAAGTAGCGCATGAATGCGAGTCGCCGTAAATTAGAACGTGACCTAACGAGTTGTGTTTATGACTAATAGATTTCCGAGCGGAACCTAGAGCATCCTCCACCTCGAGATACCCAGGCAAGTTTACGAACCCAACTCCATTTTACTATTGTGTTGTGAAAGGATTGTTTTACTATCATTGCATAAATACCATGCTTTCCATGATATGTAGTAATTGAACTTTTTCGCATAATGTAGCGATGTTGTACGATAAGCATATATCGTAAAATATTTAACTCCGCTTTAAGCGTGACGTATGATTATAAGACCGAGAGTCGGTCGGGATTTTAAGATGAAAACCCGGGAATCATTCTGGTGATATTATAGGACGATTACAAGTCCATAATAGTACGTTTTAAAGGGAGTCAACGTCCACTTACGAAACATTAAAATACCTCGAACTTTTATTAAAACGATTTCCCAATGATCATATTCCCTCAAGTATATTTTATTATTCAAATAATAAATATTATATACCTATTTCTTTATTATGGGAGAAGTATACTCCAACGATTATTTATTTCAAACCCGATTAAACATTAAAGATTATTAATTTCATAGACATAAACTAGTTGAGGAATATTATTTTAAATATTCTTTTACAATAGTAAACTCATTCGAGGTTTAATTATTTATCGATTATCATTTAATTAATTATTATTTATTAAAGGGTTTATTTATGATTTAAAAATCATAGAACCGGATTTAAATTACTTTCTGATTTCGAAAATCATTCGAATAATTTCAGATCGTCAGAAAATATTATCCCGACTTATTTAATATTTTGAATATAGTTTCAAGGAGAAACTTTTCCCCCTTATTTAATTATCTGTTGACAACGGTCAACTCACATCCTTAGTACTTCCTCCGAAAACTTTCGGAAGTACATATATATATAAAGTAAAGATATGCCTATCAACAAGCAAAACGCTTGGAGGAACTTTGATGTGGTTCGAGTTCTCGAGATATGATAGGATCTCCTAAAGGACAAGGGAGGGGTAGGATCCAAGTACTTCGTGTATTGGATAGACTACTGGTATCATAGGAGACGATACAATGTGTACCTACGGACCTGCGAAGTGTGTATATACCCGAAAAGAGGACACATAGCCCGTATGCGGCAAGGGTGATAACCAGGATACGACGGTGTCGTCCTTCTACTAGTAGAAAAGGTTACTTTTATCGCAGTACGACTGATCATCGTATGCGGTGGCTCCAACGAATGTCCTAATTCTTCTAATTGGAATTGTGATGCAATACCGTAACCCAAGCCTAGGTGCTGGTTTTACTTTTAAGGTATTCGCAGGTTAATAAAATGTTACAACCGACATTTCTGTGTAATATTAATTGTAAATTTAGTAAAACTTTCAAAGCCGAATGCCAATATATGCAACTATTGTATGCTTGTGTGAATGCGAACTCTGCGTATTAAATTTTCTTTATGTGGTATATGAATTTTCAAAGCAACAGTTTATTTATTTCTTTCATTTTTGATTTATAAGGAATATTTTAAACCTTGAATAAATTTCTCTTTAAAGGTTATTTTGTTCACAAATTTCAAAAGTAGTTTTATAAAATTTCTAAAAATCCAAATTATTTTATGGTATAAATTTTATAATTTTTGAACTTGTGTTTTATTTTACAAAAATAAATCTTTATAAATGTTAATTGTTATAATTAGAAAATGACATAGTTGTCCTTGCATGCAAATCCTTTTTATTCAATCCAAAAGGGCTAAAGAGACAATTACCACCCCACTAACTCTTATTTTTCTAGCCAAATTCCTCCTTTACCCTTGCATGCATAATGATCCAAGTATAAGTGGAAGGAGAGTCATGTCAATTCCTGTTCCCACTCATATTTGTCAAAACAAAAACCATAAAAACAAGCAAAAGCCATGATCATTTCACACTCCACTCACCACCACACTCTTTATTCCATCCCTCCTCTCTCTCACTCTCGGCCTCCTCCCCCCTCACTCTAGGATTTTGCCGAGATCAACCCCCCTCCCCATTTTCTTTCTTTCTCAATCAAGTTTCCACCTTTTACACAAGTAAATGTTACTTCCCATACCATGATGACTTATATTTCAAAGAGTTTTGAGTAGAAAGTTTAAGTTTTAAGGTTGCATGTTAAGGTTTTAGTTGAAACTCAAAGTACAACCTTGATTCTTGTGAGTTTAAGGTTGTTTCCTTGATTCCAAGTCTTGAGAAGGAAACTCTTGATTTAAATGGCCATTGCCTTCCATTTCATTCGGCCATGACCATAGGAGAGCCGAATGAATGGTCCTTGAGACCATTCTTGTTGCTTTGTTCAATTTTTGCATGTTTATGTGATAATGGCTTGAATTTTGTAGTAAAAATTTGATGAAACTCCTTGCATGCTAAGTGATCATCTAGATATAGCTCATGCTAGGCTTGCATGCAAATTTCTTGGTAAAACATATTTTGAAATCATGTTGTTTGGCTTGCAAAACTCGAAGACATGCATGCATGTGGGTTTCACTTAGAATGTTATAAGATTTTGATCATTTGGAAAGATTTTATTAATAAGCTTTAATTTCAGTAGGAATGATGTGTTAATATTGATTAATGCTTCTTGATGCATGGTAATAAGTCGTGTATATCTTTTATAAAATGCATAACTTGTTGTTTCAAAAACTTGATGATTTGTGAGTTGTGAAATGTGGTTTCTTTTGTTTTGCCATGATTGCACCTTAGGTAAGGATGATCTCCACCAAGATTATTTTGAGTATAAGGGAATTAGTTTAGTAGATCACCATGTTTAAGTCTTGGTTTGGGTATTGGGTTGTTGGTGGTTGAGTTGTCAAGTCAAAACCTTGGAGAAAGGAGAGTTATAGTTTCTGCAGAAAATCAGTTTAGTACCCTGAGGTTTAGAGTGAGTTTTAACCATGTCATTGATGTGAACTTTGAGGCCCAAGCCACCAGAAGTTAGTATTGGGAGTATATAAAAGGTTTTAGGTGTTGGTTGGAGGTTTGCATGTCATTTGGTTAGGTGCACAAGTAGAATAACAAAATCTGTCCAGCAGGGAACAGTTTTGTTGCAACTTAGAAATAGGGAGATTTAACCATATCATGGGTAGGCCCTCATTAGGCCCTGTTGGGCCTTAGTTAGAGGGAGTGTCAGAGAAGTTTTTCCAATCATAGTTCATAGGATATGAGTTAGAACCATGTGTCACAAGTTAATTCAAGTTAGGGTGTTTTCTGCCCAGGAAAACAGGGGAACCATTGACTTTGAGCTTAGGCCCAAGAAGGCCCAAGCCAGGCCCTTGAGCCACCTCAAGTTTGGGAGATGCCCTTAGGTCAGGAGAGTCTTGTGTAAGAGTTTTGAAGGAAAACCTATAGTTTAAGGGTGTCAAATGCACTCAAGAAACCATAGATGTCATTCTGAAATTTGCACCAGTGAGCACTTTCACATATCACATAGTTTTAGAACACTTAGGAGTGAGATTTAGCTTGACCACCATAGTTGTAAGATAGTATAAGGTCATTAGAATAAAAGGCACAAGTGAGGGTCAATAGGTCTTGGATAGTTTAGTAAAGGCACATCGAGTTAAGAAGCCAAAATTAGAAGACTTTGTCTAGTTTAGCAACCAAGTAACTTAAGTTGGGGGATCGAGATCATCCAAGTCTAATGTTGCATTATGGTGTTATTTGGTATTAATATATGATATGTGATTATGTGGCTATGTGTGTGCAACTATAAATTAAAGGTGAATATAAATTAAGTGCATATAGGCCTAAGTGCCATCCGTGTTTAAATTCGGGTTGTAAATAGGTTAAGTTGGTGAGAATATATTATAATAAGGATTATTATTATTTATGTAGGATCTCGAGATCAGGGAAAAATTGCCATAAAGGTCGAGTGAAGCTCCAGTTGCTCCTACAAGTCAGACCAGACCAGCCTTTCTCAAGGCAAGTGATTCAACTTGTCCTTCATAATTACTGCTAATAGTTCATACATTGCTGCAACTATCCTGTGTCATTTGATATATTAAATCAAGCGTATCTTATGTTTATCTTTGAATTATATAAAAATGCCATGAACCCTCGAGTACGTATTGCAAAGTGGTCTTATCATGATAGTATATTAAAGTAATTTGAATGCCAGGATAAAAGAAAGGGTAGTTATAACTCTTGGTTGATTCTCTTGATTAACATGCTCATGATTCCTAAGTATTGATATCTCATCCTGATACTTGAACCCCTATAGAACATTACCTTGAACCCTAAAAGCCAGATACTTATCAAAGTGATTCCTCATTGATTGATACCCCTCTTTCTTATCCTGAAGCTTGACAATTCTGATATATCCTGAGTTAAAGATCATTTATGCATACCCTAACACCCTTAGTATTCATGAAGCTTATCTTCTTGATGATCTAGCACTTGAACCTTGATGAGAAACCATTGTTTTAAGCCCAATTTGGCATTACCCTTTATAATATCCAATAGCCTCACTAAATCCCCTTGTCCAATCTTTGATATATGAAAACCATTCAGTTACTTTAATAGAGTATAGTTTTGCGAATCATGGCCCTGAGATTCAGTACCATATTTCCCGTGTTTCGAGTTGATCTATAATCCCTTGATAAGAAAATGTTTACTGTAAAAGAGATTTTGTTATAAATTGGCATCAGTTTTTGAAATAAATAAAATGTGGGTTTTCAGTCCCAAAGGGGGATAAATGTTTTCTTTGAATAGTGGATCTGGACTGAGACGCGAGTCCTTTCCACACATATATTAGGCTTAAAAGTTGCCTAGGGATTCCTATTAAAGTTTTAGAACCCAGCGAGGTTCGAGATTACTTCGCGGATGATCACCGGCTGTAATCCGTAGCGTCATAAAATAATTTTGATTAAGATATGATTTTTTTATACCATCAAAATGATGCCATCACGCAAAGTTTTATCTCTCATTATCATTGGTCATGTCCTCCCATTGACATTCTTTAATATATATCTCGATTTATGTTTTGTATCGTATTGTTTAGCACTTGTTGAGCATTTGGCTCACTCCTTGCTTTACCCTGATATTACAGCTAGCAGCTATGGTTAGATTCAAGCAGTCTGCCCGTAAGACCTGTGATGCTGATGCCTATGTTCAAGCTCAGGTAGAATAAGTGATAGTAGTTTGTGTGAGGAATCGGTATTTAAAATCAGTTGTAATAGATGGTAGTATTTGGCTGTTCCAAACCCTAAACTGTAAGATCTTGGATTTGGGTATGTTTATTTTTTATTAAATGTTGTAATAGTTATATTTAATTTGCTGTTTAAGTTGGGGTGTGACAGGTTTTTGGTATCAGAGCTACGGTTTAGAGTCCCTGGACAGCCCAAATAGGTTAAAGGGTATATATGTAGGTTATAGATAATATGCGAGAGAGTAGGCTAAGTAAGTTTATTATTAATACTCCTCTTATTGGTTTGTCAGCAAAGGGCGCATTCCTCGTCATCCTCTGGTTCGGACGACACTATTGCTTTCACCGTGTGTGCTGAGTTGAGGCGCGAGTTTGATATGCTTTAGGGAAAGTACGACCGACTGATAGACCGACTAAAGAACATGTACCCGGACAGCCGAAACTATGAAGGGAAGCCCAAGGAGTAGATGACTGCGAGACTTGAGACCTTGGTTCAGTACGTCAACACTAAGCTTGAGGAGATGCCAGCGCACCGGGACCGCACCAGCAAGTATGTCATTTAGATGGTGGCGGATGAGCTCCAAAGCATTGTGAAGACGCTTCGAGAGGAAAAGACTACCAAGCCCCGTTCAGATGGAGTGGAGCCTTAGTTCTTTCCATTTACCTTTCATGTTGTTGTACTATCAGACTCCGTAGAATTTCCCAGTTGTTTCCGTTATTTCCTTTAAATAAGCCTGTTGATCCTAGAATCAGACTTTGTTCTAATCCCATGTATTGTGACCTTTAAATTTCAATAATCATGCTCTATTGTTCCAATTTCTCTCAATTGTTATTATATGCTTTTATATGCATCATCATATCTGCTTAATTTGAAACCTGACCTCACATGTAAATAAGAATGCCATGCGATACCCTCGAATTGTTTTATTATTCATATCTGTTTTGACATAACTCTTATTTCAGGATCATGCCTCCCAAAAAGAAGAACCCAACAACCACATCCACCATATAACCAAATATTCTTCGACTCCTGGAAACTTTGCAACAGCAAACCAATGCTATAGCCCAACAACAACTAACTCTTCAACAGCGAATTGAAAACCAAGATAACCGTGAACCACACCAACCACCTGAACCACCAGTACCACCTAGACAAATTGTCACTTTCAAGGCTTTTCAGAATGTGAATCCACCTGCATTTCATGATACCACTGATCTAGTAATAGCTAACACATGGATCAAGGAGATGGAAAGGGCTTTTGAGTTGGTACAGTTAGGAGACGATCAGAAGACGCCGTATGCTACTTACTTCTTGAAGGGCGAAGTCATCTATTGGTGGGAATCAGTAAAAGCTATGAAAGCAACTCAACAGGTTTCTTGGGAGAGATTTAAGAAGTTATTTCTGGACAAGTATTACCCTAAGTACATGCAGAATCAGATGGAGCTTAAATTTTTGGAGCTGAAGCAAGGGAACATGACTGTACTGGAGTATGAAAAGAAGTTCACTGAGTTGTCAAGGTTTGTGACAAAGTATACCAGCACCGAGGAGGAAAAAGCGAAGAAATTTCAGCAAGGATTGGAGCCTTGGATCAGAGATAGAGTGGCTATGTTTGAGCTTGAAACTTATGCGGGAGTAGTTCAGAAAGCTGCTCTGATTGAGAATAATGGGATGCAGTCAAAGAAGAAGAGGTATAACAAGAAGAGGAAGGTTCCATTTTATGGAAAAAAGTCTGAAGCGGGAAGTTCACAAGATCGGAATGTAAAGAAGATCGGATTCCAGAAGGGCGGAAATTTTCAAAAGAAGGGAAATTTGGGTAAAAGGCAAGAATCAAAGGGGAACAACTAGGCAAGCCAAGGACAAGTTGGAGAAAACAGATTCCAGAGACCCGAATGCAAGCACTGTGGAAGAAGGCACCCCGGAGTGTGTAATAAGTTGAGCATGACATGCTATAGGTGCAATCAGAAGGGACATTTGGCGAATGAGTGCAAGATGCCGAAGCCAGGAGTTACGTGCTACAAGTGTGGGAAAACTGGACACATAGCTAGGGAGTGCAAGGCAACTGGACCAGTCAAAGCTCTGATGAATGTGGCAAACACCAGTGCGAGCGTGCCAGTTGAGGTATTGGCATTACCTCCACCACCTACACCAACCCCGCAAGCAACGGCAAGGACATTTGATCTGAAGATGAAGGATGTTGTTCAGAATTCTGAGGTGATAGCGGGTACACTTTTACTCAATAATGTCAAAGCTAAAGTATTGATTGATTCGGGAGCAACAAGATCTTTCATATCAGAAACTTTTGTAGATAAGCTTCAATGTGATAAAATGATTATGAGCGAGGTAGTAAATGTGGTAATTGTGAACCAAGAAAAGATTCATGTGAATCAATTCTGTCCGAAGTGTGAGATTGATATTTCGGGGTATAAATTTTCAGCCGACTTGATCTCTTCAAGTTGAGAGAGTTTGATATAATTTTAGGAATGGATTGGTTAGGAGAAAATAACGCTCAGATTAATGGTAAGACAAAGAAAGAGTATTTAAAGGCGAAGAGTGGAGATAAGGTAGTATTTAAGGGGCAGAGGCAAGAACAACTATTTCTCATAATCGTTCAGGCTAAGAAGCTACTTAGAAAAGGTTGTGAGTCGTTCCTAGCGTATGTAGTGGATTCAGAAAAGGGCAACCCCAACATAGAAGATATCCCTGTAGTTAACGAGTTTCCCGATGTGTTTCCAAACGAACTACCAGGCTTACCACCAGATCGACAAATCGAGTTCGAGATCAACCTTGCTCCAGGCACGAAACCAGTTTCAAAGACCCCATATAGGATGGCACCAGCAGAAATGAAAGAGTTGGCGAGCCAGCTGCAAGAATTGTTAGATAAAGGAGTGATACGACCAAGTACGTCGCCATGGGGAGCACCTGTTCTGTTTGTCAAGAAGAAAGATGGGAGTATGCGACTATGCATAGATTATCGAGAGTTGAATAAGGTAATGATCAAGAACCGCTACCCGCTACCAAGAATAGATGACCTTTTTGATCAGCTGAAAGGAGCAAAGTGCTTTTCAAAGATTGACTTGAGATCGGGATACCATCAATTAAAGATCAAAGAAGAAGATATTCCCAAGACAGCATTTAAGACCAGATATGGGCATTATAAATTCCTAGTAATGCCGTTTGGATTGACCAATGCCCCGGCCGCATTTATGGATCTGATGAATCGAGTATTTAAGAAGTATTTGGACAAGTTTGTCGTGGTATTCATTGATGACATCCTTATTTATTCTAAGTCGGAAGAAGAACATAAACAGCACCTCTGGATAGCATTGGAAATACTTCGTTAAGAGAAGTTGTATGCCAAGTTTACCAAATATTAGTTTTGGTTAAAGGAAGTTCAATTTTTGGGGCATGTCATTGGAAATGAAGGAGTTAAAGGGGATCCGGCAAAGATTGAGACAGTTATGAGCTGGGAGAGGCCAAAGACTCCTACGGAAGTGTGAAGTTTTCTAGGGTTGGCAGGATACTATAGAAGGTTCGTCAAGGATTTTTCAAAAGTCGCCATGCCATTGACCAAGTTAACCAGAAAGAATCAAAAGTTTGAATGAAGTGCAGAATGTGAGGATAGCTTTCAAGAGTTGAAGCAGAGGTTGGTAACAGCTCCGGTGTTAGTACTTCCAGATGACCAAGGAAACTTTATGATATTCAGCGATGCTTCACGTAACGGATTGGGTTGTGTGTTAATGCAACACAGTAAGGTGATCGCGTATGCATCAAGACAGTTGAAACCGCATGAGTTGAAGTACCCGATGCATGACTTGGAACTAGCCGCCATAGTGTTCGCACTTAAGATTTGGAGACATTACCTCTACGGGGAAAAGTGTGAAATCTACACGGATCACAAGAGTTTAAAGTACATTTTCACTCAGAAGGAGCTCAATATGAGGCAGAGGAGATGGCTGGAATTGATCAAGGACTATGACTGTTCGATAAATTACCATCCTGGAAAGGCGAATGTCGTGGCCGATGCTCTAAGTAGGAAGGAGAGACTGAATATGATGACAACATCAAATGAATTATCTGAAGAAATAAAGAGATTTGAACTGGAACTTTGTGATTATGGAAAAGTTGAAGAAGTTTATCGTGCAATGACTTTTCAGCCAACACTAGTGGAAAAGATAAAGAAATGTCAAGAAGAAGTAATGGAGAAAGAGAAGAATCAGTTTTTTGGAGAGGAGATTAATACTCAAAGGGATGAGCAAGGGTACTAAGGTTTTCTTCCAGAATATGGATTCCTCATGTACCTGAAATAAAGAATGAGATCCTACACGAAGCCCACAATTTGAAATTTTCAATCCACCCGGGAAGTACCAAGATGTATCGGGACTTAAAGAAAAACTTTTGGTGGCCAAATATGAAGCGAGACGTAGCGGAATGGGTTGCGAAGTGGTATACTTGTCAGAAAGTGAAGGCAGAACATCAACGACCAAGCGGATTAATTCAGCCCCTAAAGATTCCAGAATGGAAATGGGAAAATATCGCTATGGACTTTATAGTAGGACTACCGCGAACGAAATCCGGGCATGACGCTATATGGGTTATAGTTGACCGTCTTTCAAAGTCAGCGCATTTCCTTCCAATTAACGAGAAGTTGTCATTAGACAAATTGGTTCATCTGTATGTGCGCAAAATCGTACTAAGGCATGGAGTACCTGTATCAATAGTTTTAGACAAAGATCCCCGATTTAACTCGAGATTTTAGAAGCAATTTCAAGAATGTCTTGGCACGAAATTAAATATGAGCACGGCGTACCACCCGCAGACTGATGGACAAAGCGAAAGGACAATTCAAACAATCGAAGACATGTTGCGCAGTTGTGCAATCAATCTTGCAGGAAGTTGGGATGACCACTTGCCGTTGATTGAATTCTCTTACAACAATAGCTATCATTCCAGTATCGGCATGCCACCATACGAAGCTTTGTACGGGCGAAAATGTAGATCACCAATAAGTTAGGATGAAGTAGGAGAAGGAAGGATTCTCGGCTCGAAATTGGTACAACAATTACATGACAGTCAAGTTAATTCAGAAAAGGCTACTTGCTGCTCAAGATAGACAGAGGAAGTATGCGGATCCGGCACGTAAGGATGTTCAATTCCAAATTGGCGAAGCTGTTTTGTTGAAGGTGTCACCTAGAAAAGGGTTGTCTAGATTTGGCAAGAAAGGGAAGTTAGCACCTAGATACATAGGTCCTTTTGAAATTTTGAGTCAAGTAGGGAAGGTGGCCTACGAATTGGCCTTACCACCTCAATATCAGCACGTGCATAATGTGTTCCATGTGTCATTGCTTAAGAAGTACAATCCTGACGCTAGCCATGTAATAGAATATGAACAAGTAGAAATTCAAGCAGACCTGTCATTTTTGGAGCAACCGGTCAAAATACTCGACTGGCAAGAGAAGAGTCTTAGAAATAAGTCAGTAAAGTTAGTAAAAGTACTTTGGAGGAACCCTAAGGTCGAAGAATCGACTTGGGAGTTAGAGTCTGATATGCGTTCCCGGTATCTTCATATGTTCTCTTAGATTCTGGGGACAGAATCCCTTAAGGGGGAGAGGATGTTACAACCGGCATTTCTGTGTAATATTAATTGTAAATTTAGTAAAACTTTAAAAGCCGAATGCCAATATATGCAACTATTGTATGCTTGTGTGAATGAGAACTCTGCGTCTTAAATTTTCGTTATGTGGTATATGAATTTTCAAAGCAAAAGTTTATTTATTTCTTTCATTTTTGATTTATAAGGAATATTTTAAACCTTGAATAAATTTCTCTTTAAAGGTTATTTTGTTCACAAATTTCAAAAGTAGTTTTATAAAATTTCTAAAAATCCAAATTATTTTATGGTATCAATTTTATAATTTTTGAACTTCTGTTTTATTTTAAAAAAATAAATCTTTATAAATGTTAATTGTTATAATTAGCAAATGACATAGTTGTCCTTGCATGCAAATCCTTTTTATTCAATCCAAAAGGGCTAAAGAGACAATTACCACCCCACTAACTCTTATTTTTCTTGCCAAATTCCTCCTTTACCCTTGCATGCATAATGATCCAAGTATAAGTGGAAGGATAGTCATGTCAATTCCTATTCCCATTCATATTTGTCAAAACAAAAACCATAAAAACAAGCAAAAGCCATGATCATTTCACACTCCAATCACCACCACACTATTTCTTCCCTCCCTCCTCTCTCTCACTCTCGGCCTCCTCCCCCCTCACTCTCGGGTTTTTCCGAGATCAACCCCCTCCCCATTTTCTTTCTTTCTCAATCAAGTTTCCACCTTTTACACAAGTAAATGTTACTTCCCATACCATGATCACTTATATTTCAAAGAGTTTTGAGTAGAAAGTTTAAGTTTTAAGGTTGCATGTTAAGGTTTTAGTTGAAACTCAAAGTACAACCTTGATTCTTGTGAGTTTAAGGTTGTTTTTGAGAGGACTACAAGGAATGGTGAAGTGCCAAGTCTTGAGAAGGAAACTCTTGATGCTAAATGGCCATTCCCTTCCATTTCATTCGGCCATGACCATAGGGGAGCCGAATGAATGGTCCTTGAGACCATTCTTGTTGCTTTGTTCAATTTTTGCATGTTTATGTGATAATGACTTGAATTTTGTAGTAAAAATTTGATGAAACTCCTTGCATGCTAAATGATCATCTAGATATAGCTCATGCTAGGCTTGCATGTAAATTTCTTGGTAAAACATATTTAGAATTCATGTTGTTTGGCTTGCAAAACTCGAAGACATGCATGCATATGGATTTCACTTAGAATGTTATAAGATTTTGATCATTTGGAAAGATTTTATTAGTAAGCTTTAATTTCAGTAGGAATAATGTGTTAATATTGATTAATGCTTCTTGATGCATGGTAATAAGTCGTGTATATCTTTTATAAAATGCATAACTTGTTGTTTCAAAAACTTGATGATTTGTGAGTTGTGAAATGTGGTTTCTTTTGTTTTGCCATGATTGCACCTTAGGTAAGGATGATCTCCACCAAGATTATATTGAGTATAAGGGAATTAGTTTAGTATATCACCATGTTTAAGTCTTGGTTTGGGTATTGGATTGTTGGTGGTTGAGTTGTCAAGTCAAAACCTTGGAGAAAGGAGAGTTATAGTTTCTGCAGAAAAACAGTTTAGTACCCTGAGGTTTAGAGTGAGTTTTGACCATGTCATTGATGTGCACTTTGAGGCCCAAGGCACAAAAAGTTAGTATTTGGAGTATAGAAAAGGTTTTAGGTGTTGGTTGGAGGTTTGCATGTCATTTGGTTAGGTGCACAAGTAGAATAACAAAATCTGTCCAGCAGGGGACAGTTTTGTTGCAACTTGGAAATAGGGAGATTTAACCATGTCATGGGTAGGCCCTCATTAGACCCTGTTGGGCCTTAGTTAGAGGGAGTGTCAGAGAAGTTTTTCCAACCATAGTTCATAGGATATGAGTTAGAACCATGTGTCACAAGTTAATTCAAGTTAGGGTATTTTCTGCCAAGGAAAACAGGGGAACCATGGACTTTGAGCTTAGGCCCAAGAAGGCCCAAGCCAGGTCCTTGAGCCACATCAAGTTCAGAAGATGCCCTTAGGTCAGGAGAGTCTTGTGTAAGAGTTTTGAAGGAAAACCTATAGTTTAAGGGTGTCAAATGCACTCAAGAAACCATAGATGTCATTCTGAAATTTGCACCAGTGAGCACTTTCACTTATCACATAGTTTTAGAACACATAGGAGTGAGATTTAGGTTGACCACCATAGTTGTAAGATAGTATAAGGTCAGTAGAATAAAAGGCACAAGTGAGGGTCAATAGGTCTTGGATAGTTTAGTAAAGGCACATCGAGTTAGGAAGCCAAAATTAGAAGACTTTGTCTAGTTTAGCAACCAAGTGACTTAAGTTGGGGGATCGAGATCATCCAAGCCTAGTGTTGCATTATGGTGTTATTTGGTATTAATATATGATATGTGATTATGTGGCTATGTGTGTGCAACTATAAATTAAAGGTAAATATAAATTAAGTGCATATAGGCCTAAGTGCCATCCGTGTTTAAATTCGGGTTGTAAATAGGTTAAGTTGGTGAGAATATATTATAATAAGGATTATTATTATTTATGTAGGATCTCGAGATGAGGGAAAACTTGCCATAAAGGTCGAGTGAAGCTCCAGTTGCTCCTACAAGTCAGACCAGACCAGCCTTTCTCAAGGCAAGTGATTCAACTTGTCCTTCATACTTACTGCTAATAGTTCATACATTGCTGCAACTATCCTGTGTCATTTGATATATTAAATCAAGCGTATCTTATGTTTATCTTTGAATTATATAAAAATGCCATGAACCCTTGAGTACGTATTGCAAAGTGGTCTTATCATGATAGTATATTAAAGTAATTCGAATGCCGGATTAAAGAAAGGGTAGTTATAACTCTCGGTTGATTCTCTTGATTAACATGCTGATGATTCCTAAGTATTGATATCTCATCCCGATACTTGAACCCCTATAGAACATTACCTTGAACCCTAAAAGCCAGATACTTATCAAAGTGATTCCTCATTGATTGATACCCCTCTTTCTTATCCTGAAGCTTGACAATTCTGATATATCCTGAGTTAAAGATCATTTCTGCATACCCTAACACCCTTAGTATTCATGAAGCTTATCTTCTTGATGATCCAGCACTTGAACCTTGATGAGAAACCATTGTTTTAAGTCCAATTTGGCATTACCCTTTATAATATCCAATAGCCTCACTAAATCCCCTTGTCCTATCTTTGATATATGAAAACCATTCAGTTACTTTAATAGAGTATAGTTTTGTGAATCATGGCCCTGAGATTCAGTACCATATTTCCCGTGTTTCGAGTTGATCTATAATCCCTTGATAAAAAATGTTTATTGTAAAAGAGATTTTGTTATAAATCGGCATCAATTTTTGAAATAAATAAAATGTGGGTTTTCAGTCCCAAAGGGGGATAAATTTTTTCTTTGAATAGTGGATCTGGACTGAGACGCGAGTCCTTTCCACACTTATATTAGGCTTAAAAGTTGCCTAGGGATTCCCATTAATGTTTTAGAACCCAGCAAGGTTCGGGATTACTTCGCGGCTGATCACCGGCTATAATCTGTAGCGTCATAAAATAATTTTGATTAAGATATGATTTTTTTTATACCAACAAAATGATGCCATCACCCAAAGTTTTATCTCTCATTATCATTGGTCATGTCCTCCCATTGACATTCTTTAATATATATCTCAATTTATGTTTTGTATCGTATTGTTTAGCACTTGTTGAGCATTTGGCTCACTCCTTGCTTTACCCTGATATTACAACTAGCACCTATGGTTAGATTCTAGCAGACTGCCCGTATGACCTGTGATGCTGATGCCTATGTTCGAGCTCAGGTAGAATAAGTGATAGTAGTTTGTGTGAGGACTCGGTATTTAAAATCAGTTGTAATAGATGGTAGTATTGGGCTATTCCAAACCCTAAACTATAAGATCTTGGATTTGGGTATGTTTATTTATTATTAAATGTTGTAATAGTTATATTTAATTTATTGTTTAAGTTGGGGTGTGACATAAAATCCATTAAAAAATTGTTTTCATAAGAAGGTGTGTATCACCAAGGAAAACTAATTTTGAATAAAACATAATTATAATATATATGTTTACGTAAGTTATCATACAGTCATTTGCATACTGTATATTATTATGCTGGGCATTATAGCTCACACTTGTTTTCTTAAATTGACACAACACAACAGTGAATCAAGATGCCTGCCATGAGAACCACAGCCAGGAAATGGGTAGGAAATGGTTAGCTGTTTCGTAAATTATTTGGTGCTATACCACAGGTAGTCCGAATAAGCTGGATTAGTTTTCAGTTGTTTTCAGTTCGGCTTATTTATAAGTATGACTTATGTAAGGTAATAAACAAGAAACGTATATTTGTCCGAAGGACTAGCCTTTCTTAAAGGTTACTCCCCGGTAAGACTTTTGGGTTGTAATAATTATCACTTAATGGTTGAATTACTCTAGTTATGAATGGTTCATTTCCAAGACAATAACCTGTAAGTGTGTGTGTGTGATAAGTGTGGGGTCGTGAAGTGTGAGTATTTATATATTGTAGTGTGAGTTATGTGGTTGTAGTAGGTTAGATGGCATGGCCTCCGAGATTCCTGACTCCGGATTTTGGGGCGCCACAGAAATGGTATCAGAGCCTTAGGTTTTCAAATCTTGGAAATGATAGCATATAAAATACGTAGACGTAAGAATAATAAATTAATCAATTAGAGCTCAAGTCGAGTTCGTCGTCGGGCTACACGGGTAGTCTTGACAGTTTTACCCTCAAGGGAATTTCGAATATAAGTTAGTAACATCTTGCCTATTGTGTCAGGTACTCGTGGAGCCTATGAGGGAGGTTGACCCGTTGAGGATGTTATAGTTCCTGAGCGTGACCCTACTCCCGAGCCAGAGAACCCACCCATTGATGATTCAGATGATGACCCTACTGAGGATATCCCGGAGGAGGAGACTGGCCTTCCCACCTCCATAGCTAATGGCGTTGAGATGACCCAGGGAGATGGCGTAGGCTGGAGGGATGTAGAGATGTACCCTCACCCGACTATTCGCTCTCCTACCCCATGAAAGGAATATGTCCTAAGTCCAATCATGTATAAGGATTTAGGAATAACTTTTATGTAATCTGTTTTGATTTCATTGATATTAATATAAGATTTGTTTTGTTTTTATTACGGGCTTTATCTATTTAAGTGTTTAAATAAGATATACCATAGTTTAGAGTAAAGCTTTTTATGGATTATGATGAGATCATAATAGTGAGACCTAAAAAGATGATAACTCTAAACTTAAATAGTTCCTGGTCATAGGATTACTAACTGGTAATTAATAATCCGCAAAGATCGGTACATACTATGATTGCTTCATTATGAAGGATGTCTGTTCTCATAGACATTTGTGTGGTGACACTATAGCTAGTATGTAGGTGCTTATTATAGAATAAGTTCACTGAACATGACTCGCACAACTGAACAACTGATGGAGTTCACTCACGTGTCAGCAGTTGTTCACATAGTGATAGTTGTACAAGTATCCTTAGACTTGAGGTCATCATAGTCATCTTGTGTACACTGAACTATGCTTTGGTTTAGTTCTTAGTCTCCAGGGACAATTATTAGGGCTCTTCTGGGTATAGGAATTTGTACACGAAGATAGTGTATGATCAATAAAGGATCTACCCCTTCCAGTGAAGGAAGCGAATGTTCAAGGCTGATCCACTTATGCTAGTTCAGGAATCTCTGGCCAGAGTGAATGAAATTAGAAAGGAGTTTCTAATTTGCATAGAACTACGCATAGTAAATGGTAAGCAAGTGATTGAATTAGATAGGCTTGACACGAGATCCATGCCTTGTATTTAATCGGGACATTGTAGGGTAGAAGGAGTTTATTGTACGGTAACTATTCACTGAAT
The DNA here is from genome assembly GCF_009905375.1 of Apium graveolens. Classification (NCBI taxonomy): domain Eukaryota; kingdom Viridiplantae; phylum Streptophyta; class Magnoliopsida; order Apiales; family Apiaceae; genus Apium; species Apium graveolens. The sequence continues at coordinate 51,321,274 of NC_133656.1, forward strand.
AGGTTCTTGGTATTCTAAGCAGTGAATTCATATTATCCGGATAGTCGCGATATGCTGAGAAGTATCCCTCATGATTAGAATAAATGTGATTAATTAATTAATCATATTTAATAAATTAGAGAATTTATATAAATAATGATAAAATAGTTTTATTATTATTTATTTCTACTACCGGCTTAATATTGAACCTACAGAGTCACACCATAAAAAGAGAATGATTTAATGGTGGAAGAATTAATTAATAATGGCTAATAATTATTTATTTATGAAATAAATAATTAATTGGCAAATTTAATAATTGATTATCTGAGATTTAATTGATTATAAATTAATTAAGAAAAGTTCTTAATATTATTAATTAAGGATTTAATTTTTGGAAATTAAATCAAGAGAGAGAATTATTTCTAAAGTGTTTAGAAAAAGGATTAATGATTAAAAGGTGTTTTAATTATTAATGAGAATAATAAATGGGATAATAATAATAATATTTATGGGAAAATTTCAGCTGAAAATTTTGCCTATAAATACACTATTATAGACCCTAATTTTATTCTAACCCACATAAAACCCAAAAAGTTTGGAAAACCCAATTCTCTCCACCTCCTTCCTCCTCCTTAACATCGTTTTCTTGGTGGATACCGGTGGAGTGCTTCACACTTGAGGAGCAACTGCTAAGGATCTCTGATGGTTGTCTCCGAATTATTTTTAAAGATTAGATTCGATCCCTCGAATTTTTATTCATGATCTATATGCTTTTATTTGGATTTTATATGTGTAAAAGTGTTTTGCCATGCCCCCGCTGCGTTTAAAATCCAACAATGGTATCAAAGCATAGGTTGTATGCATATAGATCTGTGGTAAAAATTTCAGAATTTTATGTGCTTGTATGAATTAATTATGATTTTTACAAGTTATATTATGGATTAATTTTGTCTGATGAGAAATCATTTCTCAGAATAATTTTGAATGTTGATCTGGGTTCTACAAGTGTTGTAGATCGTTTGGGTATTTTTTCATAATTTTATGATGTATAGATTTTTTATTATGGATTTTTGAAGTTCTTGCAATTAAATTCGTAATTAAATATGTATATATATATATATATAAATTGATTATAAGTATGTATATATATATCTGTACATCTGCATATATCCGCTCTGCTGTTATATCTGTTGAATGCACGGAGAAAAGCAAGGTACAGGTCTGACATGCATGGCAACCGAGGAGAGAAGACGGCGGCTGCTGCAGAAAAATTAAAAAAAAATAGGGGTGTCACGCATTCTGGGAATGCGTTACACACCTGTGACGCATTCATGGAATGCGTTACATCCTTAAATGGCTTAAAAGGTGTGTAACGCATCACCGGAATGCGTTACAGGGCTTGTAACGCGTTCCTGTAATGCGTTACAGCCCGTCTGTTGATTTTAAAATTGATTTTCTGGGAGTTTCGTAACTCCGTTTTGGGCGTGCAATATACCGTTAGATTCGTTTTTCCGAGACGGATCTAATGGAGTGATAAATTTTAGTTTATATAAAAGTTTTGAACTGTTTATATTCCATGAAGTGTTTTAAAGCTGTTTTTGATCGTTTGAATTGATTTTAAATGCTTCTTGTGATACATAGAGATGTATATTGCTTTTCTAATGTGCTAGATGATGTAACATGCCTACCTTGATGTTTATTCATGTTGATATATGTGATATATGCTTAGTTTATCATGCGATGATAGATTTAGGTGAACTTAAATAAACATAAGGCGTTTGTTAGACAACCTAGTATAGTGAAATTGTTTCATAACCTTAATAATAATATTATGAATACAATCATGAGATTCTTGTGTTTATGAAACATGTAATTGAATATGAATTTTCAATATGAGAGAAAGGATGATTCTATCAACAACAGATTTCTATCTGTAAGAAAGGGTTATTAAGTGACGCCTCTTGACAATGCTCCACCCGATCTGGGAATCATCTGATTATTGATTATTGATTTGAAATATTTAATTTAAAAGGAAGAATCTCTTTATAATATGATTATGATTGTAACGTAATATAATCCCTCTAAAATTAAATAATATCAAGTAGTAATTGGCCAATGACACAACGGGCTTATGTCGGTCATAGCCTTCCAACATGGTAGAAAGTAGTTCTTATTTTTGAATCATTGTCGTTTCGTGCCACAGCCGAGGGCTTTGATTTCGAAATAAGAAATACTTGTCTATTACATAGAGATGTGTACATTGAATAAGAATCTAAAGGTCGTTACGTGCCACAGTCGTGGGCCTTTGGGGACTGATTCAATTGTACGGAATGTTGGGTTAGACTTGACTTAGAATATTGAGTTTGTCGTGCCACAGCCGTGACTCAATTATTCAAGAGGCTAAAGTTTGATTAGGGAATAACATTAGATGTAATTGACAAGAGTTTTCTGCCTATTGAACATTACATGGCGTTTCGTGCCACAGCCGGGGTTGTGTAATGGAATGTAGGATCCCTATTCCCACTAGCATTATGAATGCTTAATTTTTCATGTAGGGGGTTGAATAAATTAGGAAAACTAGTGGGAGCCACTTATGAATAAAGACCCGATTCATATAGTGTTTTGAAATGAAATCGAATATTTGCTAAGTGTTGTTATGTGTTTATCATTTACAGATTTACTTTATACGTTATGTCTTCTGCACTATCACTCAGGAGCATACTAGATGCTCACAAATTGACTGGTCCTAATTATGCTGACTGGCTTCGAAACTTGAGAATTGTTCTCAGGATTGAGAAGCTGGAATACGTGATTGACTCACCTAAGCCTACTGAACCTTCTAGTGATGCACATAATGATGAACATGTTGTGTATCGTAAGTAGATAGATGATGCAAATGTTGCTCAATGCATCATGCTAGCTTCCATGAACATTGAGCTACAGAAGCAACATGAGCATATGGATGCTCACACTATCCTAATGCATCTACAAGAGTTGTATGATGTGGCGGGGAGGACAGCTCGATATGAGATATCGAAGGAGTTGTTCGGTTGTAGGATGTCTGAGGGATCATCTGTGAATGACCATGTACTTAAGATGATCAATTTGATTGAACGTCTTGGACAACTTGGTTTTGCCATGGATGGGGAGCTGAGCCAAGACTTGGTCTTGCAATCACTTCCGAGTTCGTTCTCGCAGTTTGTTGTGAACTTTCACATGAATAAGTTGGATGTCAGCCTGCCTGAACTCCACAACATGTTGAAGACTGCGGAATCGAATTTCCCCCCTAAGACGAGTTATGTTCTTCTAATTGGTGAAGGTTTCAATCCTAAGAAAAGGAAGAGGAACTCTTCCTAGAAGAAGAAAGTAGGTGAAGAAAAACCGGTTCCACCAAAAGCTGAAGACCCCAAGAGCAAAGTTGTTTGCTTTCACTGTAACAAGGTGGGGCACTGGAAGAGGAACTGCAAGGTTTACCTTGCAGAATTGAAGAAGAAGAAGGGTAGTGAGACTACCGCTTCTGATTCAGGTATGTTCATGATAGAAATGAATATGTCATTAAATCAAATTTCTACTTGGGTATTAGATATCGCCTGTGGTTCTCAAATCTGCTATTTATTACAGGGACCAAGGAGAAGTAGGACTCTTGAGGAAAAGGAGGTGATTCTACTGATGGAAATGGAGCAAGAGTTGTTGCTGAAGATGTAGAATCATTTCATTTACATAGGCCTACGGGCAAGACTATTGTTTGAAATAATTGTTATTTTGTTCCCTCGATTGTGAGGAATATTATTCCCATGTTAGACTTGGCTGGATTTTCATTTATTATTGAGAATAATGAATGTTCTATTCTTAGAGATAATATTCTTTATGGACGTGGTGCTTTAAATAATGGTCTGTATGTATGTGACATAATTTATTTCAGATTGAACAAACTAATAAAAGAAAAGGGATGATGAAAATCTCACTTTATAGTGGCATTACAGTCTCCATTTAGTAGACATGGAGAGAGGGCTGCAAATTTGCTAGGAATGGTACACATAGATGTATGTGGACCAATGTCTACGCAAGCCATGGGTGGATTTTCATACTTCATTACTTTTATAGATGATAGATCTGGATTCGGATATGTGTTTGATGAAACACAAGTCTGAGGCCTTTGAAAAGTTCAAAGAATATAAGTATGAAGTGGAGAAACAACCAAACATAGTATTATAACTCTTCGATTAGATCGAGGTGATGAATACTTGAACGGAGAGTTTCTGGATTATCTCAAAGTAAATGGTATAGTCTCCCAGTGGACTCCTCCAGATTAGTATCTAAAAGGAGAAATCGAACTTTGTTAGACATAGTTTGGTCCATGATGAGCTATGCAAATCTTCCAGTATTCCTATGGGGTTATGCATTGGAAACCTCAGCATATTTACTGAATAAGGTGCCTTCCAAATCTGTTCCTCAAACTCCGTATGAGATATGGAAAGAAAGGAAATCGAGTCTTAAACACGTTAAGATTTGGGGATGTCCAGCTTATGTCAAGAAAGTTGACCCAGATAAGCTGGAATATCGATCCGTAAAATGTAGTTTTGTGGGATATGCTAAAGAGACTTTAGGGTATTACTTTTACACCGATCATCGGGTGTTTGTCTCCAGACATGCTACCTTCTTGTAAAAGGAGTTTATCCTTGAAGGAAACAGTGGGAGCAAAATTGAACTTGATGAAGTTCAAGAAGCACAAACTACTACGGATCAAGTGGAAACACCTGTTCTGACTAAACAACCTTTTGTTGAACAGCCCATTCATAGGTCAGAGAGAGTGTCTCGCCAACCTGAGAGGTAATATGGCCTTGTCATTGAGAATGACAATGAGTTGTCGATCATTAATGATGACAACCCTGTGACCTATAATGAGGCTATGAGTAGTGTTGACTCAGAGAAATGGCATAATGCCATGAAATCCAGAATAGAATCTATGTATATGGTATACAAAAGATAGATTATAGCAGATGGCCAGGTGGAGACCTTTAAGGCCAGGCTTTTGGGAAAAGGATTCAAACAAAGGCAATGGATTGACTTTGATGAAACCTTTTACCTGTAGCCCTGTTAAAATCAGTTCGGATTTTGCTTGTGAATGCTGCTTACTACTACTATGTGATCTGGCAAATAACCAGATGGTTTTCTTTCCAAGGGAAATGAAAACCTAGTGTGTAAGCTGCTGCGAACCATATGTGGTTTAAAGCAAACTTCTCGAAAGATGGAACATTCGTTTTGATGAGATAATCAAAGAGTTTGATTTTATCAAAAAACGTAGATGAACCATGCGTCTACAAAAGGGTTAGTGGGAGCGCGGTAACATTTCTTGTATTGTATTGAATTAGAGTTGATACACATAACAACATAGCAGACCCACTCACAAAGCTACTTTATGAAAGTCACTTTGATCGTCATAAAGACAAGATGGGTATTAAATACTAGAGTGATTGGCTTTAGTACAAGTGGGAGATTGAAAGGAATATGTCCTAAGTCCAATCATGTATAAGGATTTAGGAATAACTTTTATGTAATCTGTTTTGATTTCATTGATATTAATAAAAGACTTGTTTTATTTTTATTACGGGCTTTATTTATTTAAGTGTTTAAATAAGATATACCATAGTTTAGAGTAAAGCTTTTTATGGATTATGATGAGATCATAATAGTGAGACCTAAAAAGATGATAACTCTAAACTTAAATAGTTCCTTGTCATAGGATTACTAACTGGTAATTAATAATCCACAAAGATCGGTACATACTATGCTTGCTTCATTATGAAGGATGTCCATTCTCATAGACATTTGTGTGGTGACACTATAGCTAGTATGTAGGTGCTTATTATAGAATAAGTTCACTGAACATGACTCGTACAGCTGAACAACTGATGGAGTTCACTCACGTGTCAGCAGTTGTTCATATAGTGATAGTTGTACAAGTATCCTTAGACTTGAGGTCATCATAGTCATCTTGTGTACACTGAACTATGCTTTGGTTTAGTTCTTAGTCTCCAGGGACAATTATTAGGGCTCTTCTGGGTATAGGAATTTGTACACGAAGATAGTGTATGATCAATAAAGGATATACCCCTTCTAGTGAAGGAAGCGAATGTTCAAGGCTGATCCACTTATGCTAGTTCAGGAATCTCTGGCCAGAGTGAATGAAATTAGAAAGGAGTTTCTAATTTGCATAGAACTACGCATAGTAAATGGTAAGCAAGTGATTGAATTAGATAGGCTTGACACGAGATCCATGCCTTGTATTTAATCGGGACATTGTAGGGTAGAAGGAGTTTATTGTATGGTAACTATTCACTGAATAGGTTCTTGGTATTCTAAGCAGTGAATTCATATTATCCGGATAGTCGCGATATGCTGAGAAGTATCCCTCACGATGTAGAATAAATGTGATTAATTAATTAATCATATTTAATAAATTAGAGAATTTATATAAATAATGATAAAATAGTTTTATTATTATTTATTTCTACTACCGGCTTAATATTAAACCTACAGGGTCACACCATAAAAAGAGAATGATTTAATGGTGGAGGAATTAATTAATAATGGCTAATAATTATTTATTTATGAAATAAATAATTAATTGGCAAATTTAATAATTGATTAAATGAGATTTAATTGATTATAAATTAATTAAGAAAAGTTCTTAATATTATTAATTAAGGATTTAATTTTTGGAAATTAAATCAAGAGAGAGAATTATTTCTAAAGTGTTTAGAAAAAGGATTGATGATTAAAAGGTGTTTTAATTATTAATGAGAATAATAAATGGGATAATAATAATAATATTTATGGGAAAATTTCAGCTGAAAATTTTGCCTATAAATACACTATTATAGACCCTAATTTTATTCTAACCCACACAAAACCCAAAAAGTTTGGAAAACCCAATTCTCTCCGCCTCCTTCCTCCTCCTTAACATCGTTTTCTTGGTGGATACCGGTGGAGTGCTTCACACTTGAGGAGCAACTGCTAAGAATCTCTGATCGTTGTCTCCAAATTATTTTTAAAGGTTAGATTCGATCGCTCGAATTTTTATTCATGATCTGTATGCTTTTATTTGGATTTTATATGTGTAAAAGTGTTTTGCCATGCCCCCGCTGCGTTTAAAATCCAACACCCCACCCCCAGGGATTCAGAGCCCTATGCCCTATATTGATGATGATTAAGAGGATGGGATATATGCACAGGTCTACGAGGCTTACAATATATCCTCTAGCGACCCAGACTCACCTCTACCACCCCCCAGCGACCATACATCTAGCTGTACACGACTGGATGGTGGCTCAGCTTAATGCTGAGATTACTGCGACATCTGCTCGCATTGCGGAGTTATGCTAGGCATTGACAGCTGAGAGAGCCATCAGACTAGGATACCCAGGGGATTTTCGAGCTGCTTCCCCGACCATAGCCCACAGAGAGATTGATGGGATCGAGCTCCGTACCCGGGTTCAGATGAGGATGACAGCGATTGGAGGATACATCCGGTAGTTAAGATGAGGATGACAGCGATTGGAGGATACATCCCGGTAGTTGATGCAGAGCTGATGTTGGCAGGAGCGATGAGGAGGGTGCGTGACCTCACGCGCAGTGACAATGACTAGATATGGACCTTGAAGAAGGCTGGGTGACTTGTCACCAATTTTGATAGGATAGGTAGTAGTAGATAGCGTTCCTAGCCCTTCAGGGTACACGGCTTATGTATTTGCATTTCAGTATTCAGGACAAGTAGTGATGTATTGTAATCAGGCATGTATGAACTCAGCTAGTTGTTTTGTCCCCCAGATATAAGTGGGAGACCTTATGAAATATATATCTAGCAGTTAATAAGAAATTGATGTCCATATTATCGCACTTTATAAAAACATACTAGATAATAAATGACATGCTTACACATGAATAAATTAATCCAACTGTTATAATTACAACTATGTTGACAAATCTTCATTATCAGAACAATGCCACCCCGTAGAAGAGGAACCAGGGCACAGCCCGCAGAATCAGTTAACCAACAACGGAATGAACTTGACCCTGTAGTAAATGAAGAAAGTGAAGAGGACCTAGACTATAATAAATATGTTGAGGAAGAATATGTAGAAGAAGAGGCCGAGGATACCCATCAGGGAGGGAACCCCATAAATGAATTTATGGAACTGCTAAGAGCAAATCTGAACCAACAGCCTATTCCACCACAGCCACATGCTGCACAACAGACTGCAGCCACTGCCTTTAGGGCCTTCAAATCTCTCAATCCTCAGAGTTTCTAGGATCTGCCGACCCTGTTGAAGCACGGGCCTGGCTCAAAGAGATAGAAAAGTCCTTCGAGATACTAGGTGTTGAGGAACGACACAAGACCATTGTCACTTCTTACATGCTGAAAGGAGAAGCTAACTACTGGCGGGAGTCCAAACGAAACCTAGAGACTGATGTTGTGATTCCATGGGATAGATTTACCCGACTGTTCTTAGACAAGTACTTCCCTAGGTTTATGGAAACCCAGATGGAAATTAAGTTTCTGGAGTTGAAACAGGATAAGATGACTGTGGCAGAATATGAGGCCAAGTTTACTGAGTTGTCGAGATTTGTGCCTGAGTTCGTGAATACCGAGGAAAAGAAAGCGCGAAGGTTTCAGCTTGGTCTGAAATAATGGATCCAAAAACCGAGTGGCGGTGTTAGAGCTGACAGACTATGCCACCTTAGTGCAGAAAGCCTCGATTGTTGAAGCTGGCAGTGAGCAGAGTGTGAAGGAAAAGGAAAATAGTAAGAGGAAGAAAAAAACCAAGGAATAGGAACCGGGAACAGGAGCCTTCCAAGCAGGTTCTTCAGGGGAGTGGTGTCCCAACCTGCGCGAGCCCCCGGATTCAGAAAGGCCCCATGTGAGAGTGTTGGCCAGGGCGTCAGACAATCTAGGGCAACATTTCATAGTCAACCACGTGCCCCAATACCAGAATGTTAGAGATGCAGAAAAATATACCTTGGGATGTGCACCCAGGCAGGAGCCCCTCTGAAATGTTACAGGTGCGACCAACCCGAACACCTTGCCAACAACTGTCCCCAATATAGCAAGACATGTTTCCAATGTGGGAAAATAGGACATATGAGGAAGGATTGCCCGATAATGAAGCCCCCAGTCTCAGGTATGAGCAGAGTGCATCCAATCGACCCCAGCTGCTAGGACCTTGAACATGACTGTTCAGGATGCTGTTCGAAACACTGACGTGATAGCAGGTACCCTTTTGTTAATTTCGAGCATGCAAATGTCCTATTTGATTCTGGAGCAACCAAGTCATTTTTATCTCAAGATTTTTCTATAAAGTTAAAAACTTAACACCATACCCTTACGCGAGATATTACAAGTGGAAATAGCAAACAAAGAAATAATTCATGTAAATCAAGTACACCCTAAGTGCAAGTTGAAATTAGAAGGAAAGGTCTTCGAGGTGACCTAATCACATTTGCGTTAGGAGAATTTGATGTAATCTTAGGAATGGATTGGTTATCCGGTAATGGAGCGCAAATAGATTGTGAACGGAAGAGAGTAAAGATAAGAGTGCATAATGAAAAAGAAGTAGTGTTTAAAGGTCAACAACAGAAACATAAATTTTAGACCATGCTACAAGCAAAAAGATTTTTAAGAAAGGGAAACGAGGCCTATTGGATTATGTGATAAATACCAAGAAGAAGGTCCGTAATATACAGGCCATACCCATAGTAACCGAATTTGAGGATGTGTTTCCAGAAAACTTACCAGGATTGCCACTTGACGGGGAAATTTTAATTCGCTATAGAATTAGCACCAGGAACGACACTGGTATCCAAGGCCCCATATAGGCTAGCCCCAGTTGAGATGAAGAAACTAGCTTCTCAACTGCAAGAGTTATTAGATAATGGAATGATAAGACCCAGTGTGTCGCCATGGGGAGCGCCAGTACTGTTCGTAAAGAAAAAGGACGGCAGTATGAGATTATGCATAGACTATCGAGAGCCGAATAAGCTGACTATTAAGAATAGGTACCCTCTCCCCAGGATTGATGACTTTATTCGACCAACTCAAGGGAGCTATACAATTTTCCAAAATAGATTTGAGAACAGGATATCACCATTGAAAATCAAACCAGAAGATATAACCGAAGACTGCTTTTCGGCACTAGGTATGGTGCACTATGAGTTCTTAGTCATGTCGTTTGGATTAACCAATACACCCGCACCTTTATGGATTTGATGAATAGAGTGTTCAAAAAGTAACTGGATATATGTGTGATAGTTCTTATAGATGATATTCTGATCTACTCAAAGACAGAGCAAGAACATACAGAACATTTGAGGATAGTCTTAGAAATCTTGAGGAATGAGAAATTGTATGCCAAGTTCTCGAAGTGCGAGTTTTGGTTAAGAGAAGTTCAGTTTTTAGGACATGTGGTGAGTAGAAAAGAGTTTTAGTTGGCCATGCCAATA